>NW_024402797.1:0-59724 GCF_007990345.1 Gossypium hirsutum
CAAAGAATCAAATTGAGAATAGGAATAAGTGTTAATAAAGGTTCTTGGGAATCAAGAACATGTAATTGAACCCAAAGAATACTCCAATCTACTGAATCTGAAAAGAAAGACCCAAATGCAAGTTAAATTTCCCCAAAATTCCAGCAATCAAAACAACCCAAATCTGAAAAGAAGAAATCGGCAAGAACAAGGAATTTAGGGATTTTGAACGAATTTTTCTGCCAAGAACAAAAAGGGCGATCCAATCTTTAATAAAGAAGAGGGCGAATCAGATTTGGAATGCTTTGGAATGCCTGAACGCAACAAGAACAGCAAACAAAGTGATTAAATATAAAATCAACACAAGCAGAATTTAAAAGAAAAAAATTGACAGCAAGAAATTAAAAGATAAGTCCTAAGAAGCCTTGAATCCCGAAAGATTTCACAGCTCCTTCAAACGGCTCTAATCTACCCTCCAAAGAATATCAATGGCAAGAAGAAGGCTGAAGATGGCTCCCACAATCAAAAGATTGTAAAAACAACTTCTAAAGAAACTCAAGAGAGAATTCTTGGAAAAAACTCAAGGAGAATTCTGTACTTAAATCGAAAAATTTTTAATTATAATACTAAAGAAAATATTTTCTAGTGTTTTCCAAGTCTTTATATAGGCTTCTCAAGTGCTAATCTAATTAGAAAACTAAAAAATAAAAAAAATCCTAATTATTTTAATATTTAAATGGAAATTCGGCCAAGGCTTTTAATTGGGCCTCTTGGACTGAATATCTACATAAAAATTTAAACTAAGTATTTAAAAAATAAAAATTTACAAATTGGGCCACTTTGACAATTTGGCCTGGTTTTCAAGTAAGTATGGTTTGTCTTCTTGTTTGGGCTTGGATTCATCTTATTGGGCCTTGCCTTCACGAACTTGGGCTTGTATTCCATCTCTTACCGAAATTGGGTTGTTGAGGCTCGTAACGGAGATCCAATGCGATTTGACTGCATGATTTGGTTTCTTGGACCAAGATTTCCAATATTTGAAATGTTGATTTTCTTGATTCTTAAAATCGCTCCAAACAGCAAGATTGGGCCAAGATTCAGTTTCTTGATTTTCTTGAAAACAAGAAAGTGAATCTTGATTTTCTCTTTCTCTTGTATATGCATCTAAGGCCTTGCTAATGAACTCCTGGATGGTCCCATTTAGTTTGGAACACATTTGTCGGGCCTTTAATCTCATTATTGGGCCTTGTGGTAATTTGAGCCATCACGTTCTTGGGCTTGGGTTGGCCTTTGTGACTCGTATCACAAGAACACGTGAATGAACTTAAAAGAAGACTCCAATTCAACCGAATCTGCCAATTGCACACAAAACAGAAAGTTAACTCAACAGATCACAAAGACGAAAACTGGAATAGAATTAATATTCGTGCAGCAAAAAGAAGGAAATTATGAACCAAGAATGATTTTTGATACTCAAGAATGTTTATGAACTTCCCAAGCCGAATCTGAAAATAACACCCGTGACCTTCCTTAGATGATGGAGGATCAATTGGTTTAGTAGGATACTTTTCTTGAGTCTTTTTGATTTTCTTGATATGTCGTCAACAAGCCTATCTATCTTTGGAATATTATCTGATTCTGAGTTAAAAATAAGAAATAAGAATTATGAATCAAAGAATCAATAGGTCAATATGACCCGCCCCGGACGGCTTTGTTCAGCCTCAGGAGGCATCGTGTTGCAAGCTGACGTAGTCAATTTATTTGTGAGCTTCATTAGTTTTTCACTTTACACTCAATAGCTCGAATAGCCAAAACTCATTTTAGTTTTTTAGTTTTGCATTTTTTATTTTGTTGGAATAATTTTAGTTAATTTAGTTAAGCTAATTAACTAATTTAACTAGTGTTAATGTGCCTTTAAGTCATTTATGTGTCTTATTTTTCGGCATTAATAGGTTGAGTTAATTAATTTGTCTGATCTAGTTAATTAAAGATGTCTTGATTTTATTTAGTTGTCTAAATTCTATACATCATTAAATCTGTCCAGCCGATCTATGTGTCATGTTTATTAATATTCAAGTTGTCACAATGTTAATTAGGATGTTCACATTATGTTTTAATTAAGTTCATTTGTGTTATGTAGGTGCACCCGATTTGAAGATACATTGGGCAGATTCATGCATGTAGATTCAATGAATGTGAAGGTGCATGTGCAGCTGGTTTATGCATTAAGTTGATTAATTTTAGTGTTTTCAAGGCAACTATTCGGCCAAAAAGTGTCCAAGTTGTTATCCCTCAGCTGCATTCTCTCAAGGCATAAGCTATTCACCATGGCTTCTTCAGCTGTTCACCATGCTCTTCCCTTCCTTCCCCCCAAAAGCGCTAAGTTCTTTTATGCTGTTTTTTCAAAGTTGCCTAATGATCAATTAATATTATGATTGTTTGATCTCCGTTGTTATCATTTAAGCTTTATTTTGTCACTTAGCCGATCTACATTAATATCTGATTTAGCTGAATTTTTTTCATGTTGCTTATATTAGTCTTATTTTTATTCCTTATCACCAGCTATAATAGTTGCTGAATTTCTTGTAAAGGGACATTTTGCCATTTTGATAATATATTGAAGATTTGTGAGATTTTCTTCTCTCAATTTCGTCCAAAGACTTGTTGGCTTATCTACTAGTTAGTGGCGTCAACCTTGCTCTTTGTAAAAATTGAACTTATCACTTTCAACCCAAAGTGTGGCATTCATTTGATACCGAGGTTCCTATCTTTATAGATAGTGGGTTGAGTCCTTTTACATCCGTTTCATCCACCTTAAAGACATATAAGATTCGGGTCAACATTTTCCTTAGTGTTGTTCATTCTTGTTTTTAAGCCTTTCTTTCCATTTCACCTTAACCGAAAATTCCTACCTTTAATATTTGTTTTTCCTTCTTCTTAGCCGAAATACCTTACCAACCAATTCCTTTTTAACCTTAAATGAACCATAAACATCTTCATTGAACAAATATAACTCTTTGATTCAAGACGAACAAAACTTCATCGTTTGGAACGATCGGGCAATGAAAACGACTCGGATTCATCAACGAGGCCGGGGCGTATCAGATCAAAGATGGATATGGAATTGGTTTGGGTCAGAAGGATATGGGGTTTTGGTACGCAATGGTATGGAATTTTTGGTACAAAATAAACCAAATTTGGCTCAAAAGGTCAAGGATGAACCAACATTAGAGAAGAGTGTTGACCCGAAACTTATAGGACCCTAAAAGTCAGAATTGGCAATTTGAGAACCTTGACCCGATACTTATGAAAGTATGAACCAAAGGTATTAAGGGTGAACGTCACACTCGGGTTTAGGGAGTGATAAGTTCAGAAAGACTCGGAAAAATGCCACTAGAAGCTAGATAAGTCTTACGGGTCTCGAACGGAATTTGAGAGAAAAATGCCTCACAATTCAGCAGCAATTCATTAACAAAATGTCAAAAGTTCTTTACAAAATGAAAATTTCAGCTATTTATAAGCAGCACCTAAGCTAGCCGAATAGTCATTTACATCCCTTAAAAATTAAGCAAATGAACCAATTAATTGAGCTAATAAAATCCAGCTGAATGAGAGCTTCAATGGACAGCTTCTAGATGGATGAATGAATAATAAACAACTTGGATGGTGCATGGATGAGCTAGGTTCAGCCAATGAGCATAAATAAGCTCATTTAAATTGCAACTTTTGCTGAAAAGTGACCAACAATTAAGAAGGTAATGAGCAGCCATTTAAGGTGTGAAAGCCTTGAAACCGAACAACCTCTATGTGATACGAGTCACAAAGGCCCAACCCAAGCTCAAGAAGGTGATGGCTCAAATCAAGAAATCAAGATTCACTTTCTTGTTTTCAAGAAAGTCAAGAAACCGAATCTTGGCCCAATTTTGCTGTTTGGAGCGATTTCAAGAATCAAGAAAATCAAGATTTCAAATCTTGGAAATCTTGGTCCAAGAAACCGAATCTTGCAACCAAAGCGCATTGGATCTTCTTTACGAGCATCAATGACCCAATTTCGGTAGGAGATGGATCACGAGCCCAAATTCTTGAAGGCGAGGCCCAATAACCAAATTCCAGCCCAATCAAGAAATTCCTTCATACTTAGTTGAAAATCAGGCCAAATGTCAAAGGGCCCAATTTATAAGCATTTTAATTGTTTAATTTAATTTTTTAAGCTTTAGGAACATACATGTAAAATTCGGCCCAAAAACAACCCATATATATGCTTGGCCGAATTTTCCTTTATTTTATTCGATTAATTAGGTTTAATTTTAGTAGTTACTTGTTAGATTAGGATTACTTGAGGCCTATTTAAGTCATGGCCGACCACCCCTTGTACATAACACTTAGATTTATTCTTAAATTTCAGATTTGTTGAGAGCAGAATTTCTTTGAGTTTTTCTCCAAGATTTCTCTCTTGAGTTTTCTTTAGCAGTTGTTTTAACAATCTTTTGATTGTGGAGCCATCTTCAACCTTCTTCTTGCCATCGATATTCTTTGGAGGGGAGATTAGAGTCGTTTGAAGGAATTTGTGAATTCTTTCGGGAATTCAAGGGTTCTTAGGACTTTTCTTTATTTCTTGCTGTTTCGATTTGTTTCTTTATTCCTACTTGTGCCGATTCATTATCTAATCTTTTTGCTGTCTTGCTTGTGATTCAGCTTGTTTAACTCCAAGATCCTTCCATTTAATCGGTCTACTTTTGGGCAGTAAAGTTTTGAATCAAAATCCCTAAATCCTAGGTTCTTGTCGATTAATACATTCTGATTTGGGAAAATCAAGTTGCTGGAATTTGGGGTTTTTCTTGTCGGTTTGTTCTTGGGCAGATTCGGCTGTGGGGTTTCACTATTGGAGTTCGATTTCATCTCCTTGAACTCCGAAGACATTTATTCATTCGTTCTTTGTTCCTTGCTGCTCATTTAATTAATTTGGGATTTAATTTCAGATCTGATTAGTTTAATCTTATTCTTTATTTTTAATTTTCAGATCTGTTTGTTTAGAGCTTTCGTAGGAGTTTCCCGTGACTTGGCAACTCGATCTTGGTCCGCGCGCAACCCCGTATCACTATGTGTGAAAAATTGCCCAGCAATGTGAAAAGAATAATTTCAGCTGAAAGGACAACTTGGGAGTAGGAAACAGCAGCTCCCTTGGCCGAATAGTCACCTAGGAGACTTCAAACAGCAGCCAAATTTAATTCCCCAAACATGCATGTGCCGTCCCCTTACATGCATCTTCTTTTAATTCATTCATGCACCAAGGACGTCCAAATGTGATGTACTACAGCAAAATTCATTAAATAAATCAAATACATTTTTAGACATATTAATTGGCAGCAAAGGACACAAAAATTTTGCACATTAAATTCGGCAGCCTTAGGACAAAATTAGAACATGTAATAAAATTGACACATTAAAAACATGCATAAAAACATATTAATAAGCTGTAGAAATTAAGACAAATTAATAACATGTAATTATGACTCAATTAACATGCATAATAAATTTGTCCAGATTTTAAACCAAGAAAACAACGAAAATTAATTGAGCTGTAATAAACTAATTAATTGACTCAAATAATTATTTCAGCTACTATAATAAGGTCTTAATGATATTGAGCTGAATCATAAGTGACTTGAGCTGAAATTGAGCTGGTTCGAGCTCATTGAGCTGAAACGGAGCTTAATTCAGCTCGCAACAAAATGCTCGGAGAGCTCATAGAATTGCCCAAGCTTCTTAGATGTGTCCTGTAATAACCAATTTTACCCGGCATTTAAACTAAATAATATAAAAAATCAAATGTCCAGTTTAATGTCCAAATACACAGGCCCAATGTGGGCCAACTCATTTTAACCTAAACTACCCTAATTAGCCTAGCCCAAACCTAAACCCAGCAAACCGATTCAACCCAAATGGCCCAATATCATGATACATTGTGGCAAACCCTAGCAGCCTCCACGCATGCCTCAGCAGTCTCCCCTTCGTACGTGCGCCACCGCTACATGCCACGCCTCCATGCGCTGCACCGTACATGCCATGTCTCAAGCCCTGCTCTCTGTACCTGCAAGAAATGAGCAAAGGAGCAGCAAAAGACAGACAACAAACGAAAAGGGGCAGAAATCGGTAGAGAAAAAAGAGAAAAAAGAAATAGGAGAAACAGAAAACTTTGTATTTTTTTTCTTTCTTTATTTTTAGGTTATAAAAACCCATCGATGTATCCTTTTAAAAAAGGAGGGGAGACAAAAATTAGAGGGGTAGATTGTAAACAAAAAAAATAGTTCAAAGAAATCAAAAAGTTAGAAAGGTGATGGTTAATCTCTTTGCTTTTTTTCTTTTTCTGGGTTCCTTGGTTCATTGATTGGTATTAAAATATAAAAGAGAAAGGAAACGAGAGGCTTACCTGGTCTCCGTTCACTCCGTTACAATCGGGGTCGGATGAGGCTAAGGGTCCCCTGAATAGTTGAGGCATAGAGGCGAGGGGAGTCCATTTATGTTCTTTTTCTTTTTCTTTTTAAAACAGAGGAGTTAGAAGCAGACTTACCTGGCGACCGGTCTCGAGTTCGCTTCGTCACAATCAGAGTCGCGCTCGGGATTCGGAAAGCCACCATCGATTAATGTAGCACAAAACAGCGCAGAGCCCTTATTTATTTTAGTCTTTGTTTTAGATGGAATAAGATTTTAGGTTTTTTTTATTTCTGTTTAGGGTAACTGATGTGGTTTAAAGCTGGGCTTAGGGGAAATCAAGAAACGTCACCATATTGCCTGATTCAGTCGCTCTTAAACGACGTCGTTTAGGCAGTGACCCGATGACCCGACCCAGACGCGGCTAGGTCCACGTGTTCTGGCGTAGGGAGGGATATTTCGCGGCTAGCCCTTCCCCTTTTCTGGTGTTTTTGAATCAAGAGCCTTTTCTTTTTTGATTTGGCCCCGTATTTTGCTTTGGTTGCATTTCAGTCCAGCTTGCAAACGTTGCGTTTTGGGGAAGCAGGATATTTCCCAATTAGACCCTCCATGTAATACGCGTCTTGCAGCATAGTCCCCTACTTTTCTTTAACTTTATTTTTTTCTATTGATTCGATGTTGTTTGTAATTTAATCTTTCTTGTCATTTAGTTTTTTTTGTTATTTAAGAAATTTATTGTTATTTTATTATCATACTTATTTTTATTATTGTATTATTGTATTTTATATATTTGTTTTATATAGAGTTAGTGTCTATGATAGTACTATATATATGTGCGTATGTAATATTATTATTATTCTTATTTTTTAGTATACATGTGTATATATAATTATATATTATTATTTTCAAATGATAGTTTTATGCATGAAAACCTTATTCTTTTAAATTCATTATTCTATTTTATTTATTTAACCTTTATATATTATTACTAGGTATATACTATTAATTTTATTAAGTCTTATTTTTATAAATTAGAATGTATATATTAATTTCAAATTGTTCACTTTTATTTTACTACCCTTTTGATTCATTTCTTTAGTTTTAAATCTTTCATTAAAATTTCATTCAAACCTTTTATTTGTCTTCTTAATGCTATTACTAAATTGTATCAAATATTTGTACTATTTATTATTATTGTCTTTTATTGTTTTAATTTGATTATGAATGATACAGCCACGCTTCAAGTCCAACCTAGCTCGAGCAAGGAGCCTTTGGAGCTTCCTCAAGGTCCAATCACCCGATCACGAGCTAAACAATTCAAGGAGGCTGTTTCAGCCTTAGTAGATCAAGTTGGGGCGAGACTTTGGTTGGACGCATTGACGAAGCTTGGACAAACTCGATGAGCCTTTCTTGCACTTTAATACGAGCTGAATTAACTTCCATTTCAAGATCAATGAGCTCGAACTAGCTCAATTTCATTAAGACCTTATTATAGTAGCTGAAATAATTATTTGAGTCATTTAATTAGTTTATTACAGCTCAATTAATATTCATTATTTATTTGGTTTAAAATCTGGACAAATTTAATTATGCATGATAATTGAGTTATAATTATATGTTATTAATTTGTCTTAATTTCTACAGCTCATTAATATGTTTTTTTTATGCATGTTTTAATGTGTCAATTTTATTACATGTTTTAATTATGTCCTAAGGTGGCCGAATTTAATGTGCATAATTTTTGTGTCATTTGTTGCCAAATTAATGTGTTTAAAATGTATTTGATTTATTGAATAAATTTTGCTGTAGGTACATCCCATTTGGACGTCCTTGGTGCATGAATGAATTAAAAGAAGATACATGTAAGGGGACGGCACATGCATGTTTGGGGAATTAAATTTGGCTGCTGTTTGAAGTATCCTAGGTGACCATTCGGCCAAAGAAGCTATTGTTTCCTACTCCAAGTTGACCATTCAGCCGACTTTTAATTCTTTTCACATTGCTGGATTCATCTTGGCTGTTCGGTTCTATATGTTCACATATTTGACTCTTCAAAACTGACTTTTCACACTTGTGTGGCTGTTCAACAACTATCTTTAATGTTCCTATCTTTTCAGCCAACAAGTGCCAATTTAAGGAGTAATTAAGAGCAAGGCCGAACCTGGACAAGACCATTGATCTACCGATGCATTCATCTTTGCAAGGTGCATTTGCTTCATGCTTAAGCTGCCCATTTGAATGCCCATTCAGCCGAATCTTATGGAGGAATTAATTCTGGAATTTTCTTGATTTTTCTTAGCTTTTAAGTTTGTCTATTCGGCTAGCCTTTGAAGAACTATAAATATTTGTTTGTTCATTTGTAAAAGGGACTTTTGACATTTTAATTAGCGAATTGCTGCCAAATTTGTGAGGCATTTTCTCTCAAATTTCGTTCGAGACCCGTAAGACTTATCTAAGCTTTTAGTGGCGTCTTTCCGAGTCTTTTTCGAACTTATCACTCCTTAAACCCGAGTGTGGCGTTCACCTTTGATACCTTTGGTTCATACTTTCCTAAGTATCGGGTCAAGGTCCTTTTCAACCATTTCCAATTCATTTAGGTCCTATAAGTTTCGGGTCGACACTTTTCTTTAGTGTTGGTTCATTCTTGACCTCTTTGAACCATAACCAATTCGTACCAAATACCATACTATTTCATACCAATTCCATACCATTTCGTACCAATTCCCAAATACCAAAACGTACCAAAACCAAATACCATTTCTTAATTATCCTAAACCGAACTCTTCCATTCTATTCATACCATTTCGACTTAAACCAAATCCACATCCAACTTTGCACGAACTTATCTTACTTCTTTGTACACAAATATATTCTAACTCCTTCTCGTCTAATCTACTTCTTCGTTTACGATCGGGAATCAAACGACTCGGACTCAACTACTAAACCGAGATCGTATCAACGAATTTGTGGGATGCTTAAAATTTTTTTGAATGTTTGT
Organism: Gossypium hirsutum; assembly: GCF_007990345.1. NCBI lineage: Eukaryota > Viridiplantae > Streptophyta > Magnoliopsida > Malvales > Malvaceae > Gossypium > Gossypium hirsutum. Next base: position 9,410 of record NW_024402797.1, read on the forward strand.
ATAATACGATCAAAGTTGATGTTTGTATTTGCTTATTATTGGTTTAATTGTTGCTAGTTTAAGTTTAAATTTTTATTTATCTTTTACATTATATGTATCGTTGTTTAGTCATGTTCTTTTTGTAAGAGTTGATTTTTTATTTAAAGCTTCATAGTCGTTTTCTTTCATGATCCTAAAAAGGGGGGCTTGGCATTCATAGATTCCCGAGAGAATCGTGCCCTAACTTACTGGCTTCGATTCTTCTCGATGAAATTAGATAATCAAGCGCCCATTTTTATTAAAGCCATTCAATTATTAAAATAAAATTCTTAAGATTTTAAAATGTTGGATCCTAACTTAATGATACGAGTCACAAAAGCCCAAATTCTTGAAGGCGAGGCCCAATAAGAAGATTCCAAGCCCAATCAAGAAATCCACCCATACTTAGTTGAAAATCAGGCCAAATTGTCAAAGTGGCCCAAGTTGTAAAGTTTTTTCCATTTGACAAAGGTTAACTCAACAACGGAGATTCGACTACACTATGCCCCCGATGAGCGAAGGCTTGTTTTAAATGAAAAAGGTAAAATCGACCCTTATTCTTCTGCTTATCGAGGTAAGATGGTTGAAACCTTTGAAACACTTTTGTACTCCTCGAATAGTGATAAAGATCATGTTGATGAACACTTAGATCGAAACGTGCTTGACTGTCCTATTTTATTTATTGATGATCTATCTGTTTTGATGGTTGATAAAAAGATTCTTGTTTTTGATAATGCATGTGTGAGTGAATCTATAGACCGTCGATTAATGCATGGTATGATTATGCAACTCTGTGAACCATGTGAATCTTTTCAAATACCTACTTGTGACGATTATGTTTACCATTTGATTTATTACTCGCAATTTATTCATGGTTTGTGGGAACAATGTGAGACGACTGAATGCCTTAAAACATGTCCATCTTTGTTTCAAATATTTGACGAGGCAGTGGTGAGTAAATTAGATTGTTTGCATGGTAATCTGAATCTGTCCATTCACTTGCGTTATACCTGTTCTATTATGCATATAATTGGACTACAAGCTTGTTTGTGTTGCTATTTACTATTTCATGGCTATTCTTTTCAGTGGACTCAATTGCCATTACTCCCGTTCGATAGAGGAAAGTCGAGTTCATTTGATTTTTCAGATTCGAGGACGAATCTTTTTGAGGAAGGGGGAATGATACGAGTCACAAAAGCCCAAATTCTTGAAGGCGAGGCCCAATAAGAAGATTCCAAGCCCAATCAAGAAATCCACCCATACTTAGTTGAAAATCAGGCCAAATTGTCAAAGTGGCCCAAGTTGTAAAGTTTATTTTTATTTATTTATTTATTTATTTTATTTAGTTTAAATTTTATATTCAGTCCAAGAGTCCTAGATAAAATGACCTTTGACCGAATTTCCATATTAAAATAATTAGGAGTTTTTTTATTTTAGTTTTCTAATTAGATTAGGACTAGTTATAAGGCCTATTTAAAGGCATGGCTGTCCACCTTGTTAAACACTTATCATTATTATTAAATTTCAGATTTGTTGAGAGCAGAATTTTCTTTGAGTTTTCTCCAAGATTTTTCTCTTGAGTTTTCTTTAGAAGTTGTTTTAACAATCTTGTGATTGTGGGAGCCATCTTCAACCTTCTTCTTACTATTGATATTCTTTGGAGGGGAGATTAGAGCCGTTTGAAGGGAGTTGTGAGATCTTTCGAGATTTCAAGGCTTCTTAGGACTTATCTTTTAATTTCTTACTGTCAATTCTTTCTTTATTTCTGCTTGTGCCGAATCTTTATCTAATTTATTTTCTGTTCTTATTGTGTTTTCAGCCTTTTTCTATCTTAAGGAATTAGCCCAAAAATCCCCAATTTCTAGGGTTCTTGCCGATTCATCCATACTCTTTTTGGGAGAAATTAGATTGCCGAAATTTGGGGAAAACTATCTTGGTGTTCAATTGGGTAGAATCACAATCTCCTTGAGGGTTTCAAGAACCCTAACACTTATTTCTATTCTCAATTTGATTCTTTGCTGATTTGGGGATTTTATTTCAGATCTGAAAATTCAAAAATCTAATCTTTTAATTTTCTGTTTCGTTTCAGATCTAATTGTTTAGGGTTTTCGTAGGAGTTTCCCGTGACTTGGCAACTCGATCTTGGTCCGCGCGCAACCCCGTATCACTTACTGGATACGATATTTTGTTATCTCGATTTTAAAATAAAGGCAATATTTGATATTTAGGAATTTTGTGAAATTGAACCCTAACTTACTGGGTTTTGATTTTCTCATTTGACCCAAATAATCAGAAATCCTTCTCAAAATGCATAGGTTTTAAAAGTCAAGAGATTGCGTCCTGATCAGAAACAATCGTCCTTGGGATGCCATGGAAATGAACAATTTTCTTAAAGTAAAGATTAGCAATGTGAACGGCATCATCAGTTTTTGTACAAGAAATAAAATGAGACATTTTGAGAAACGATCAACAACAACTGATGCAACCTTAGCCCGGGAAATTACTACCGAATCCATTGAGCTGCCACGAGGACCAATAACTCGATCACGAGCTAAGAGATTTCGAAATGCAATAGCAAGCTATGTGGAACGAGCTTGGGAAGAGGGAGTGGCCGGATTTGATAGTCGTGCTTCAAACCGTTCAAAAGGCGTTACTTGCAATTTATTGCAAGCTGAATTTGTTTCTTTTAATTAACTTGTTTTAGTTTAATAAATAAGTTGTTGATCAATTAATTTAACTTATCTTAAAGTTTTAATACATGAGTTAGTTATTGAACTTTATTAAATAAGATGCTTCTTAATTGATCTAGTTCCTAGGATTATTTATTGATGCATAAATTAAGTTCTTTAAATTATGCTTCTTTAATTAAACTAGTTGCTGGAATAATTATTGCATATATGTTTTAGTTCATTTATTTAAGTAAGTTTAATATGTGTTATGATTAATAAGTGTTTTAATGTGTTTAATAAACTCATTTTAATGTGTTTATTGCAGGTGACTTTTAGCTTATAGTGGTTACAATTCAAGGCTGTTACACATTTAATAAGTGGCTGTTCAAGTTCTTTTGAGTTACAATTAAAGGGGCTGTTAAAAAAAGGAGCTTAAAGATCATTAAAAGGAGTTTTTAAAGAGCATTTTATGCCCTTTAAAATTCAGCAGCAACTCTTCCACTTCCAGCTATTTTTGGAGCTTTTAAGAGAAATTAATCAAGCCTTTGAATGTCATTAAGGAGCTGGTAAGAGATGGTGTCTATTCAACTAGCCAAGGACAACTCAAGAGTCATTTTCTAAGCCATTAAAGACATTCAAATCAGCTGAATTAAAGTGATTTTATGGAAGGAGTTATTTGGTTCAAAGAATAAGAAAAGACATCAGTTTTTTATGGCACATTAAGTGGATGTTTTTGACCATTCGGTTACCTTGTTCTAGCATTATAAATAGATGTAATCAGCCATAGAGGGAACAACTTTTTGCTGAACATAGATGAAATATTTGAATTGTGAGCTATCCAATTCTCTTTGTTCTTTCGGAATTGATTTGACTTATCAAGCATAGCTTGTGGCGTCCATCTTTTCTTTGTTGCTGAACTTATCACCTTTGGTGTGGCGTTCAATATACCTTTGGTTCCTATCATAGTTAAGAGTGGGTCGAGGTCATTTCTTTGTTGTTTTCTGATATGAGCTCGCCCATGAAGATAGGTGCCGAATCCATGGAGTTGCCTTTGGGCCAATTACTCGAGCACGTGCCAAGAAGTTCCAAGATGCTGTATGATACGACCCGCCCTTGGGAACGGCCATTGCATCAGCCTACAAGCGAGGCTCGTCGTGTTTGCAAGCTGGACGTAGCTCAATTATTTTTTTTGTGGAGCTTCATTTAGCTCATTTCCAGCTCCTTCAAGTTCAATGAGCTCGAACCAGCTCAATTTCAGCTCCATATCTTTAAGACCTTTATTATAGTAGCTGAACTAATTATTTGCATCATTTAATTAGTTTATTACAGCTTAATTAATTTTTGTTGTTTAATTGGTCTTAAATCTGGACGAATTTAAATAAGCATGTTAAATATGTTTTTTTTTCTTCTTCTTACATGTTATTAAGTCATATTAATTCCTACAGCCTATAAATATGTTTTTATGCATGTTTTTAATGTGTCAACTTTATTATTTGTTTTAATTATGTCCTAAGGCTGCCGAATTTAATGTGCAGAATTTTAGTGTTAATTTAATGTGTCTAAACATGTATTTGATTGAATTGATGAATGTTGCTGCAGGTACATTACCCATGAACGTCCTTGGTGCATGAAAGGTATTAAAAGGAGGTACATGAAGGGGACGGCACATGCATGAATGGGAAAATGAAGTTGGCTGCTGTTTGAAGTTTTCTAGGTGACCATTCAGCCGAATTTATTGCTTACACATTGCTGGATACATCATGGCTGTTCGGTTCAAGGTGTTCATATTCAAGGACTCTTCAAAACTTGGTTTTCACACTCAAAGTGACTATTCAGCATCTCCTTAATTGCTGGTAATTTTTCAGCAATGGTTGCCAATTAAATGAGCTCTTTTAAGCACATCAACCGAATGTAGCTGCTGCCATTTATTCACTCAAGTTCCAAGTTCAATTATCCATCTAGAAGGTGACTATTGGAGCTCCAAGTTCAGCCGAATCTAATTAGTCCATTTAAGTGATTCATTTGCTTAAATTTTAAGTAATGTAAGTGACCATTCGGCTAGCTTAGGTGATTATTATAAATAGCTGAATTTTCACTTTGTAAGGGACTTTTGACATTTTAATTAGCAAATTGCTGCCAAATTTGTGAGGCATTTTCTCTCAAATTTCGTTTGAGACCCGTAAGACTTATCTAAGCTTTTAGTGGCGTCTTTCCGAGTCTTTTCCGAACTTATCACTCCCTAAACCCGAGTGTGGCGTTCACCTTTGATACCTTTGGTTCATACTTTACTAAGTATCGGGTCAAGGTCCTTATCAACCATTTCCAACTCAATTTGGTCCTATAAGTTTCGGGTCGACACTTTTCTTTAGTGTTGGTTCACTCTTGACCTTTTTGAACCATTACCATTTCGTACCAAATCCCAAATACCAAAACGTACCAAAACCAAATACCCTTTCTTAGTTATCCGAAACCGAACTCTTCCATTCTATTCATGCCATTTCGACCTAAACTAAATCCACATTCAACCTTGCACGAACTTATCTTACTTCTTTATACACAAATATATTCTATCTTCTTCTTGTCTAATATACTTCTTCGTTTACGATCGGGAACTAAACGACTCGGGTTCAACTACTAAACCGAGGTCGTATCATTTGGTATCAGAGCTAGTAAAAACGAGAAGTACGAGCACTCGAAGTCAATTTAATTTAGGTACGTAAATTGTAGATTCAAAAAAAAAATCGAAAAAAAAAATTAATTAAAAAAAAATATTTTGAAAAAAAAAAAATTGCATACGGTCTAGGTGCAGACGAAAAGAACGTGAAAGATCCGTAAAAAAAAAATTTCCAAAATCTCATTCTACACCCTTTTATATCCCCCGTAGTGAAATTTCACGCAATTAAAAAAAAAAATTTTTTTGATATAAAAAAAAAAGTGTTTCGAGTTTGTAAGTTTGGTATTCTTTTCTATTCATCTTCTAAGCCACACTTAGCCTAAAGCCTTTCTTGTTTCTTTTAGCCTACCCGTAACCTAACATCAAACCCTTGTAAAGCCATTTGAAGCCGACCCACTGAACTAAGACTAAGGCACTACGAGTCGCTTACGAAATCACGAGAGGAAAGTGAGTGGTAAAAGGCACGAGAGTTACATCAAGTTAAAAGCCGAAATTGAGTGAAACACGAGTGGAGTGCCGAATTATTCTCTTTTTGAGTGACTTGTGAGTTTTTGTTGTGAGGTTGTAGTTTCATATATCAAGAAGCCCTACAATAAACATGGCCGAAAGGCAACCTGTTCGAAATGTGCCGGACTTGAATTTGCAAGCATTGCTACGCGAGGTGGAACGAATGTTCGATCAAAAGTTAGAACCGATTCAAGATAGACTTGATCGTGTGGAAGGAAGAGCCCAACGAAGGAGAACTCCCTTAAGCCCTCCAAGAAATCGAGGACGGCAATCTGATTTAGATGATGAATCTTCCGAGTCGATTGAATACGAAAGTGATCAAGGGTCCAATGCGAATGTTCAACGAAGAGGCCAACGCAACCGAGGCCAACGAAATCGAGGGAGGTTCGATGATGACTTGAAAAGCATTAAGTTGTCAATCCCTTCATTCCAAGGCCGATCGGATCCCGAAGCTTATCTCGAATGGGAGAAAAAGATCGAGCTTATATTTGAATGCCATAACTATTCTGAGGCCAAGAAAGTTAAGTTGGCTGCTATCGAATTTTCGGACTACGCAATGGTGTGGTGGGACCAACTTACAACTAGCCGAAGACGAAATGGCGAGCGTCCTATCCAAACATGGTCCGAGATGAAGGCTGTAATGCGACGACGTTTCATCCCTTCGTACTACCATCGAGAGTTGTACCAAAAACTTCAAAATCTTACACAAGGGACGAGAAGCGTGGAGGATTACTTCAAGGAGATGGAAGTGGCCATGATTCGAGCGGATGTAGAGGAAGATCGAGAGGCAACTATGGCTCGTTTCTTAGCCGGACTTAACCGTGAAATTGCAAACATAGTTGAGTTGCAACACTACGTAGAGATCGTCGATATGGTTCACATGGCGATCAAGGTCGAAAAGCAACTCAAGATGAAAGGAGCCGTACGTGGTTATTCCTCTTCGAATGCATCTAAGTGGAACCAAGGGGCAAGTAAGAATGATTCAACAAATCAATCAAAAGAAACTGTGGTGCCCATGAAGTCCAACAAATCTGTGGCCGAATCTAGCAAAGGTAAGGCCATTGAAAATATTCAATCCCGAACACGTGATATTAAGTGTTTTAAGTGTCAAGGGAGAGGGCACATCGCAAGCCAATGCCCAAATCGTAACACAATGATCATGCTTCCCAATGGTGAGATTGAATCGGAGGATGAAGTAGACAAAAACGACGAAGAAGTTCAACATCCATCCGAAAATGAAGATGAAGTAGAATTTGCTGTTGAAGGTGAAATGCTCGTTGTAAAAAGAAGTCTTAGTGTCCAAAGCTCTATGGGTGAACCACAACGCGAGAATTTGTTTCATACCCGATGTTATGTTCATGGAAAGGTTTGTAGCATTGTAATCGATGGCGGGAGTTGCACAAATGTTGCAAGCACACTTATGATCGAGAAGTTGTCCTTGCCGACCCTTAAGCACCCGAGTCCCTACAAGTTACAATGGCTCAATGAAGGAGTCGAACTTAAGGTTACCAAACAAGCCTTGATTCCCTTTTCAATTGGAAGATACCAAGACAAGATTTTGTGCGACGTTGTGCCCATGCATGCGGGCCATTTACTGCTTGGGAGGCCGTGGCAATTTGATCGGCGAGTCAAGCACGATGGGTATTCTAACCAATATTCGTTCAAGCACAAAGGCAAAAATATCACTTTGGCCCCATTGTCTCCACAACAAGTGATGGAAGATCAACAACGATTAAAGCAATCCTTGGAAGATTTGAATGAACAAAAAAAGAAATTGAGAGAGAGTGAAAAAGAAAAGAAAAATGATTCAAAAGAAAAGAATCGAGATTGTGAGAAAAACAAGATCAAAGAAAAAGAAAGTGAAAGAAATTTGAGTGAGAGAATGAAAAATGTTTTGATTAATCGTTGTCTTCCTGTCTCTTCATTTTTTCAGGTTAAACCAAGCAAGGAATTACGATTACATTATATTCCTGAGAAGAGAAGGTTCATATTGCGAGAGAATGGTAAAACCGATCCTCAAATTCATAATCTCAAGGATAGACAAGGTTTGGTTTCTGAAGAACTAAAAACATCTCTATTTTATTCAAAAGGTGATGGCAATCATGAAACTGACAAGTTTGATGAAGAAGTGAAATACTATTGGCCACTACTGAATTTACATTTGCAAAACTTGATTCGACTAAGTGATCTTGTTTCTTTTGGCCGATTAATATTTTTCCCACATCTTTGTTTAAAAGACTTTTTGTGGATTTGTAGTTATTCGTTAAAATCTATTCGTCCATTGGATGGGATTTTTCATGGTGAAGATTTGACCAATCGATTTAATTGTTTGATTCATGAGTCTTCGAATCCATTTGATGGAGTGTGTTGTGAGATATGTGTTTATTTGCATGAACTGTTCATATTCGTAGAATTATTTCCCATGTCTAGTTCCTTGATGAATTTGGAAAATCAATGTGGAAAGGTAAGGCTTATTTATATTTTTGAATTCGGCAATAGTTCTTTTGCTCTAATTGGGATTGAAAATTTGGAAAGAGTTCGCAAGTTTGTAGTTCATTGTGTCATTCATAATTTTCTCTATTGTGTAGGTGACACTTTGAAGTGGCTTTGCCCTAAAGAGGGAGGGCAAGTAACTAATCGGTGTTATTTTCAATCTCCTCATGAATTTCTGGTTGCTGGGCGCAAGTTTATCAAATTCAACAACCAAGGGGTCTTTGTTAATGAAAGTTTCTTTGCGAGCAAGTGGCCCGATTTGGGGACAAATCGCTCTAAAGAGGGAGGGGATGATACGACCCGCCCTTGGGAACGGCCATTGCATCAGCCTACAAGCGAGGCTCGTCGTGTTTGCAAGCTGGACGTAGCTCAATTATTTTTTTGTGGAGCTTCATTTAGCTCATTTCCAGCTCCTTCAAGTTCAATGAGCTCGAACCAGCTCAATTTCAGCTCCATATCTTTAAGACCTTTATTATAGTAGCTGAACTAATTATTTGCATCATTTAATTAGTTTATTACAGCTTAATTAATTTTTGTTGTTTAATTGGTCTTAAATCTGGACGAATTTAAATAAGCATGTTAAATATGTTTTTTTTTCTTCTTCTTACATGTTATTAAGTCATATTAATTCCTACAGCCTATAAATATGTTTTTGTGCATGTTTTTAATGTGTCAACTTTATTATTTGTTTTAATTATGTCCTAAGGCTGCCGAATTTAATGTGCAGAATTTTAGTGTTAATTTAATGTGTCTAAACATGTATTTGATTGAATTGATGAATGTTGCTGCAGGTACATTACCCATGAACGTCCTTGGTGCATGAAAGGTATTAAAAGGAGGTACATGAAGGGGACGGCACATGCATGAATGGGAAAATGAAGTTGGCTGCTGTTTGAAGTTTTCTAGGTGACCATTCAGCCGAATTTATTGCTTACACATTGCTGGATACATCATGGCTGTTCGGTTCAAGGTGTTCATATTCAAGGACTCTTCAAAACTTGGTTTTCACACTCAAAGTGACTATTCAGCATCTCCTTAATTGCTGGTAATTTTTCAGCAATGGTTGCCAATTAAATGAGCTCTTTTAAGCACATCAACCGAATGTAGCTGCTGCCATTTATTCACTCAAGTTCCAAGTTCAATTATCCATCTAGAAGGTGACTATTGGAGCTCCAAGTTCAGCCGAATCTAATTAGTCCATTTAAGTGATTCATTTGCTTAAATTTTAAGTAATGTAAGTGACCATTCGGCTAGCTTAGGTGATTATTATAAATAGCTGAATTTTCACTTTGTAAGGGACTTTTGACATTTTAATTAGCAAATTGCTGCCAAATTTGTGAGGCATTTTCTCTCAAATTTCGTTTGAGACCCGTAAGACTTATCTAAGCTTTTAGTGGCATCTTTCCGAGTCTTTTCTGAACTTATCACTCCCTAAACCCGAGTGTGGCGTTCACCTTTGATACCTTTGGTTCATACTTTACTAAGTATCGGGTCAAGGTCCTTATCAACCATTTCCAACTCAATTTGGTCCTATAAGTTTCGGGTCGACACTTTTCTTTAGTGTTGGTTCACTCTTGACCTTTTTGAACCATTACCATTTCGTACCAAATCCCAAATACCAAAACGTACCAAAACCAAATACCCTTTCTTAGTTATCCGAAACCGAACTCTTCCATTCTATTCATGCCATTTCGACCTAAACTAAATCCACATTCAACCTTGCACGAACTTATCTTACTTCTTTATACACAAATATATTCTATCTTCTTCTTGTCTAATATACTTCTTCGTTTACGATCGGGAACTAAACGACTCGGGTTCAACTACTAAACCGAGGTCGTATCACTGTAGCAAGCTATATTGCTCGATTGTGGAGTGATGGGTTGATTGCCCATAAAACGCCCAGCTCAACTAGCTTGATTCGCAATTTCCTACAAGCTGATTTTAGCTTGTGTCAGCTCAATTTAGCTCAATTCGGCAATTAATTAGTTCAAGGAGCTGATTAAATTTATTTTCAATAAATTTAATTAGTTGTGTTAGTTTAGAATCAGCTCAAATCATTAAATTAAATAAATGTGTCTTAATCTGGACATTTTTTAATTCAGCTTATTAAATATGTTTTATATTAGTACATGCCTTTAATATGTCCATATTAAGTCATAAATTAAATGTGTTTAGTTTAATTACAAAGTTTTAATGTGTCTTGACTAAGACAAATTTATTAGTGGCTGCTAATTAATTTGTCTTAGCCGAATTAATATGCAGAATTTAATATGTCCAGCTGCTGATTTCATGAGTATTAAACTTGTCTTAACCACATTTATTTGATGTTTTTCAGCTAGCTTAATGGCAAAGAAAGCTCATAAAGAAGGAGCATGTATTTGGGCACATGCATGGACGGCATTTAAAGTGCAGCTGCCTTGTGTTTCCAGCTGACTTTTCGTGCAGCTCAATGGACTTCTAGCTGCTGTTTTGAGCTTCTCCAAGGGCCAATTTCGTGGAGAGCAATGGCCAAAGAGTGCCTCATAAATTCCAGCAGCCAATTCATGTGGAGGCTACTCATATTCGGCCAAAGAAGCATAATTTTTGAAGCTGTCCATTTCTCTTCTCCATAGCAGCAATTAAGCTCTTTTAAAAACATTATCTGAATGTGAATTTTCTCCATTAAAGGGGCCAGCCGAATCATCTTTTTCTAGAAGGTTAATTTTCAGAATTTTATCACATGAATGTAACTAGGAAATTTCTAGGAAGTTTCCTCAAGAAACTTAAGGCATAAGGATCTGATTAGATAGGCTATTCGGCTGCCTTAGTCAAGCTATAAATAGGTCATGTAATTCACATTTGAGGGTAATGAACAATTTGATAGCTTTGCTAAATTGTGAGGTTGTTTTCAACTCTCGTTATTCTCCAAAAACTTGTGAGACTTATCAAACATCTTTGTGGCATCAAACTTGTTTTTGTTTCTTCCCGAACTTATCACTTTAATCCCAAAAGTGTGGCGTTCGATTCATACTAAGGTTCCTATCATCATTGATAGTGGGTCGAAGTTTCTATCCATTTAACAAACCTTCCATCCATCCTTACCAACCTAAGCATTCTCCTAAGTTACGGGTTAACACATTCCTATTGTGTTAGTTCGACTTTTGAATCCTTAGCCAAATTGCTTCCATTGTTTTCTAATTCATTTCCTAAACCAACAAAACCCTTTTGAGCCTAAATAAACCTCTTTCTTCTAGCCTATTTTGTAAAGCCTCAATTTACTCCTAATTCACGATCGGGCGATCTTTACGACTCAATTTGATCTCGAGGTGAGGGCGTATCAAGTTGGTATCAGAGCTAGCTGAATCGGAGTAAGAATCGTCGTCTTCGGTATTACGAGATTGTAAAAAAATCAAAAAAAAATTCAAAAAAAAAAATTCAAAAAAAAAGTTTGTATTCAATTTATTTTTTTTCTTTGTGTATTCAGTATTGAAAAAAAATTCGGAATAAAAAAAAGAAGTGATTGAAATTCATTTTGAGCTTGTAAAAGCATTGCTTGCTGCCCAAAGGACCACATCTATACAGCCACACTAATTTCCTTCTATTTTCTTTGTTTGTTAGCCTACCTGATCCTAAAATATTACCCTACCAAGCCACATCTATTTTGTAAGCTGACCCCAAACGATTTTGATTTGTCAAACTTAGTTTGCGGAGAATTTTGGGAAGTGAAAATCGAGTGGTAAAAGGCAAGAGAGATTAGTGAGACTATTAGAGAGTAGAAAAGCCAAAGTGAGTGTTTATTCTTTGTGAGTGATTGGTGAGTTCTTGTTGTGATTCTTTAAAGAACTTTTAAAAATGTCACGGAGCCCGAAAAGGAATCCAAACGAGGGAGGTGGATTTCGTCCAATAAGAAACGTTGGAAGGGGAGTGCCGGACCTCACTTTGCAAGCCATTATGCAAGAAATGGAGCGATTGTTTGATCGCAAGCTTGAACCAATCGAAGACCGCCTATATCGAGTCGAAACCTGAAGGCAACGCGAAGCGACTCCGGAAGATGCAAGGCGAGAACGAGAGCAACCAATTGACAACTATGATGAAGAAGAATCTGAAGGTGATCACTTATCTGAACAAGGAAACCCTCAACGGTTCCAACAAAATCGAGTCCTAAGAAATCGAGACCGTCCGGATGATAATCTCAAAAATATTAAGATGTTTATTCCGCCGTTTCAAGGGAAGAATGATCCCGAATCTTACTTGGAGTGGGAAAAGAAAATGGAACTCGTCTTTGAGTACCATAACTACTCGGAAAATAAAAAGGTAAAGCTCGCTGCCATTGAATTCTCGGACTATGCGATCGTGTGGTGGGATCAATTGGTGACTAGCCGAAGGAGGAATGGGGAGAGGCCTATCTCTACGTGGGCCGAAATGAAGGCCGTTATGCGCAAGCGTTTTGCTCCCTCCTATTACCATCGGGAGTTGTACCAACGATTGCAAAATCTCACACAAGGCAACCGAACTGTCGAGGACTACTATAAAGACATGGAAATCGCTATGATAAGAGCCGACGTGGAGGAGGATCGTGAAGCAACAATGGCGAGATTTTTAGCCGGCCTAAATCGGGATATTGCCAATATCGTCGAGCTTCAACACTATGTAGAAGTTATGGACATGGTGCATATGGCAATAAAAGTTGAAAAACAATTGAAACGGAAAGGACCCACGCGGACATATCCAACGGCTTCTACCAACAAGTGGGCTCAAGGGACTAGCAAAGCTCCCAATCGGCCTAAGGAGCCTTTCGTTGCTGCCAAACCCAACCAAGTAAGTGCCGATGCTAGCAAAAATAAAAACGAGACTGTCTCGAATCATTCTCGTGATATCAAGTGTTTCAAGTGTCAAGGAAGAGGCCACATTGCGAGTCAATGTCCTAATCGACGAGTGATGGTGGTTCTTTCAAATGGCGAGATTGAGTCCGAAGATGAACAAGAGGAGGAGCCTGAAATTCCCATGGAGGAAGGTGAAGAGCTCGAGCTGCCCGTTGAAGGAGAATTACTTGTTGTCAAAAGGAGCTTGAATATCCAAGTAGCCGAGGAAGAACAACAACGAGACAACATCTTTCACACTCGTTGCCATGTTCAAGGCAAGGTGTGTAGTTTAATTATTGACGGAGGTAGTTGCACCAATGTCGCAAGTTCTTTGCTGGTTGAAAAACTTGGTTTAGCCACCACAAAGCATCCAACTCCTTACAAGTTACAATGGCTAAATGACGGAGGCAAACTCAAGGTGACGAAGCAAGCAAGGGTGGCATTTTCCATAGGCAAGTACCAAGATGAGGTGGTTTGTGATGTCGTACCAATGCACGCGGGACATTTGCTATTGGGGCGTCCTTGGCAATTTGACCGGCGAGTAGTCCACGACGGCTATACAAACCGATATTCATTTAAGCACCTTGGAAGGAATGTTACATTAGCTCCTCTCACACTGAAGCAAGTGCATGAAGACCAACTCAAGATGAAGCAATCTATTGAGCGAGAAAAAGAAAAAGAGAAAAACAAAAAGAGTGAAAAGAAAAAGAAAGAAAAGAATGATGAGAGTGAGATAAAAACAAGAGTGACAAAAGAAAAAGAGCAAGAGTGTGAAAATAAAAAAATAAGTGTTTTTGCTAAAAAAAGAGAGATTCGAAAATTGATGTTGGCAAGGCAACCCATCTTTGTACTTATGTATAAAGAGTGTTTATTGGAAACTAACGAACTTGACAATACTTTGCCTACTCCTATCGTTTCTTTGTTGCAGGAATTCGGAGATGTTTTTCCTGAAGAAGTGCCAAATGGCCTACCTCCCATTCGAGGAATCGAGCACCAAATCGATTTTGTGCCCGGTGCTGCAATTCCAAATAGGCCAGCATATAGAAGTAATCCTGAGGAAACGAAGGAATTAGAAAAGCAAGTAGTCGAATTAATGGAGAAGGGCTACATCCGTGAAAGCTTAAGTCCGTGCGCGGTTCCGGTATTATTGGTTCCTAAAAAGGATGGATCCTGGCGAATGTGCGTTGACTGCCGCTCTATCAACAAAATCACAATAAAATATCGCCATCCTATTCCCCGCCTCGACGACATGCTTGATGAACTTAGTGGAGCCCAATTGTTTTCGAAGATCGATTTAAAAAGTGGGTATCATCAAATTAGAATGCGGGAGTGATGTGATCCGGCTTGGTTGATTGAGTTGATTCACTTGATTGCCCGATCATCGACGAGAAGTTTGTTCGAATTTGTAGATAGATGGAGTTAGATGATTTTTTTATAGTGGAAGTTGAGAAAATGGGTTCAAAAGATGGTTTGGATAGATGTTTGATAGGCTCGATGAAATAAAGAAATATTGTTTATAATTTAATAGTTAAAATGGAATGGAAAAATAGAACTCAAGCGAAGAACGATTCAATACTATATGAAGTATTGCCCCGGGACTTATATTGCTCAAGGTGGATTAAATGGATTGTCGAAGATGGACCTTGACCCGTTACCTATAGAGAGGTAGGAACCAAAGGTATAAAAAGGTGGATGAACGCCACACCAGGATGGTGATAAGTTCAAGAAGCCGGGTTGACGCCACTAGCGAGCTAGATAAGTCAGAACGAGACTCGTACAAAATAGGATAGGAGGAAACCTCACAATCAAGTTTTCAATAATCAAATTCTGTAACCTTTTACAATAAACAAAATAAACTATTTATAGGCTCTCTAATGCCTATTAAAATTCAGCTACTAATGTGTTCACACAACAATTAAAAATGTTCACACTTCAAGCATTAAATCTCTGTTCATGGATAGTGTAAGTTCATGCATGGTTGAATAATCATGTTTCTTCCCAAAACCCATTCATGCATGCTTAACCAATAAGAAAGCTTCCTTGTTCCATGAATGTGCATCTTCAATTCATATCCAACCCCTCTTGGACGAATGCTAGGTGCATGGGTCATGCATCTCTCTTAATTAAAACTTTAATGATGGGCTGGTTCATGAATGGAAGCATGTACCTTGTAAATTCGTTCTCCCCTTTGTACATGCACATTATACATTCAATGTGATGAATTAAGGTAATATTCCCTCCCTTTGGACGTTCATGAATCCACCCATACATGTATAGGAGCTGATTGGTCAAATTGAGGTGTGAATGGCTTAGATGCTGCCTTGGGAATACGATCGGCCAAGCTTGTGCTTTAAGTTGCTGGACACCTTTTGGCCAAATAGGTGCCTTGGGGAGCCAAATGGACCAGCCACCATTCATTGAAAGAGGCCTTACATGCACCGTCCCATACATTGAACCTATCATGCATGAACCTTGTTTAATTACTCTCCAAATTCAACTCACCTACAAAAACACATGAACCAAAATTAAATCACATAAAATTCAGCTGAACAAACATTAATATAATTTAGACACACTAATTAAACATAAATTAAATTAGACAAATTTAATAAAGTCTTAACAAGACATATTAAATTCGGCCAAGACACATTTAAAACATGTAATAAGTCAAAACATAATTATGAGCTGTAGTAATTTAAGCTAAATTAATAAATTACTTAATTTATTCAGACATTAAAATAAATGAGTTGAAATAAACTTAAGCCAAGCTCAAACGAGCTAAAGTAAGCTAAATAGAGCTCAAACGAGCTAAATTAAGCTCATGTGAGCTAAATCGAGCTGGGAAAAACTAAGATTGAGCTTGTTGAGCTGAGATTGAGCTTCATCTTGCACTTGGGGCCCTCGTGTTTAGGCCAATCATGATAGCAACGAGTGGTGCCACAACATGATGCGATTGAGATCACATCATACCCTCCCTCTTGAAGACGATTTGTCCTCAAATCGGGCCACTTGCTCGCGAAAAATTTTTCGAGATCACAAGCCCTTTTGTTCATGATCCGAAAAGTATTGTTTTTAAAACTCCAGGAACCACAAATGGTTTGAAAAGAAAATGATTTAGTTCCATGCCCTCCCTCTTTAGGAGGAAACCATTCCAAAGTGTCACCTACATAGAAATGGAACGAATTAGTGACACTAAAATTTATAAACTCAAACGATCTTTTCAGAATCTTATTCAAAATTAGAATGCATAATCCAATGCCGGGATCAAATGTAGAAGTGGATCTTACCTGTTCACAATGGTTTTCCATACTTGGTAATAAAGGATGCATCAGAATCAAATCAAATTTATAATCAAAATTTATCAAGGAGTCCTCCAAATGATCATGTAATCTAAGTTCCACTCGATCAATCTTACTTAAACATGCAGAATTTATATAGCAAGGCAGATTTGAGACACCATCTTCAAATTCAAATGCACTAACCATTTTACATGCCATCGTTTTATCACATATTCAGATCAAAAGAAAATTAAACAAGCATGCCTTTAAACATTCATATGTCTCGATTCTGTTAAACAAAAATAAACAACATTCTCCACAATCAAAAATTTGATTTTGTCTTAACAAGCCAACAAGATTCACACGTCTCGTTTTCAAACTTAGTGACAAAGCATCATACAAGCAACGATTGTTTACTTGGTCATTCAAACAAAATTTACAATGCTTGCCTTCTCTCAAAGATGAACCAGAATAGCGAACTCCAGGGTTGAACACACGATATTGTTCACTCGTTCCAAAATGCAGTGTGAATTTCTTAATTACCAACAATTCACACAAGTGGAACAAAAAGAATTTGAGCATGCATATTGATACGAGCTCGTTTCGGATGTAAAGACGAGTCGTAATCTTTCCCGATCGAAATTAGGTAGTGTCGGAATTGAATCAAATTCAAGTCTTGGTGTTTGAAGTTGGATGGCTTTAGGAACAAAGGAGTTTGATGGGTTGTTGTTTGCTGGGTAATTCGATGAAACAAGATCGAACCCTTATTATCAAATAAGGACCCGGGCTTAAGGTTTCAAAGAAAGAAATAGAAATAGGATAAAAACCGAGACCCTCTATTTAGCAAAATAGGAACCTACGGTATGAAGAACGCCACACCAATGGGTGATAAGTTCGAACAAAGTCAGATTGACGCCACTCGTTGAAGATAAGTCAATTTGAGCTTTGGAGAATAAAGAGAGTGAATTTCTCACTAAAATTATATTTCATTCAGAAATTTGGCAAAAAGTCCTTTTACAAGAAATTCAAGAACTATTTATAGCTTAAGTGACTAGTAGCCGAATAGTCAAGTTCAATACTTAAAAACTAAGTAAACATTGAACTAATTTTGAGCTAAGATCCATGAATGGTCTTGAATCAATGTTCGGCTGAATATAGACCAAGGAAGAGCTTCAACGAACTTGGAAAATTGGCAGCAGCTACATTCGGCCAATGGAGTTTAATAAGGTCAATAATGAAGCAACTCTTGCTGAAAAATTACCATCATTAATTAGCAACTTGAACAGTCATTTGGAAGTGTGAATGGACGGTTTTGAATGACCATAAGGTGTGAACATCATGAACCGAATAGCCACAATGTACCCAGCAATGTGAAGGAAATAAATGGCATCTTTGGAGAATGGAAAATCATCTCTTTTGGCCGAATGGTCACTTAGAGAACTTCAACAATCAGCACACCATCTTTAATATAGTCCATGCATGTATCATTTGGTGCATTGAACCCAACATGCATGCATCTTCACATCCATTGAATCTTCATGCATGAATCTGCCCAATGAATCTTCAAATTCGGCTGTACCTAAAAACACACATGAACTTAATTAATTTCAATCAAATTAAGCTGAACTAAGTAAATACATAATGTGAACATCCTAATTTAACATTGAAACAACTTAAATATTAATAAAGCATGACACAAATTCGGTTGAACAGATTTAAGACATGTAATAATTTAGACAAACTAAATGAAATCAAGACATCTTTAATGTAACTAAATTAAGACATATTAAACACTTATATTAAATAAAAACATATTAATAAGCTGTAATAAGACTTAATTAAATGCTTATTTAAATGGTTTAAAATCCAGCAGCAATTTAATTAGCTAGAACGAATTTCAACTTCAAAGAAGTTGAAAATATTCAGCTCGTCTTTAAGCTCTTTGCTTTCATTTTCCTCAATCCGTTCCACCAATGCTAAAATAGCAACTTTAAATCGTTTAGCTCTAGCTCGCGTTATTGGACCAATGGGCAGCTTAATAGCTTCTTGTTCGTTCTCCATTTGGTTCGTAGGCAAGCTCACATCATTCCCCTCCTCTTCAGAACGATTTGTCCTCAAATCGGAATCTGCATCAAACGGAGACAAATCAGAAACGTTAAAAGTCGCGCTAACATTATATTCACCAGGCAAGTCCAATTTATAAGAATTGTCATTAATTCGTTCAAGGACTTGAAACGGTCCATCCCCTCTCGGAAGTAGTTTAGATCGTCGTTGCATAGGAAATCTTTCCTTGCGCATATGCAACCACACCCAATCTCCCGGCTCGAACACAACTCGTTTACGACCTTTGTTAGCATGTTGTTCATAGTTCTTGGTTCTTGCCTCAATGTTTTCTCGAACTCGTTGGTGCAATTGCT
Organism: Gossypium hirsutum; assembly: GCF_007990345.1. Classification (NCBI taxonomy): domain Eukaryota; kingdom Viridiplantae; phylum Streptophyta; class Magnoliopsida; order Malvales; family Malvaceae; genus Gossypium; species Gossypium hirsutum. The sequence goes on from NW_024402797.1 coordinate 28,310, forward strand.
TGACAAAATCAGCTTTACGCTTTCCATCTACATGCACAAATTGGTTAGAAGGCAATGGCATTAAATCAAATGGTGTTAACGGATTGAAACCATAAACGATTTCAAAAGGAGAAAATTTGGTAGCTGAGTGAATAGCTCGATTATACGCAAACTCCACATGTGGTAAACATTCTTCCCAAGCCTTCAAATTTTTCCGGATGATAGCTCGAAGCAATGTAGACAAAATCCGATTGACCACTTCGGTTTGGCCGTCCGTTTGAGGATGGCAAGTGGTTGAAAACAGTAACTTCGTTCCAAGGCGCCCCCATAGTGTCCTCCAAAAATGGCTAAGAAACTTCGCGTCTCGGTCGGACACAATCGTCCTAGGCATGCCATGCAACCTGACCACTTCTTTGAAAAATAAATTAGCAATATTCACGGCATCATCAGTTTTATGACATGCTATAAAATGAGCCATTTTTGAGAACCTATCTACAACCACAAATATTGAATCTCGGCCATTTTTACTCCTCGGTAAACCTAGCACGAAATCCATTGAGATATCAGACCAAGGGGTTTCGGGAATAGGCAATGGCTTATACAAACCATGGGGCTTAATTCGTGACTTAGCCCGTTTGCATGCAATGCATCGATTACAAAACCGTTCAACATCTCGTCGCATCTTAGGCCAAAAGAAATGTTCGTTGAGCATGGCTAACGTCTTTGCAACTCCGAAGTGCCCCATTAATCCTCCACTATGAGATTCTTCGATCAACACTTCTCGTACGGAACCTTGGGGTATACAAAGCTTTCCTTCTCGGAACAAGTACCCATCATGTCGATAGTACTTCTCGTAAGCTCCCTTTGCGCATAACCTAAAGAATTCACTAAAGTCAGCATCGTTGACATATAAATCTTTAAGAAATACAAACCCCATTAACTTAGCATCCAAAATATTTAACAACGCATACCTTCGAGATAGTGCATCAGCCACTACGTTTTCCTTACCTTTTTTATATTTAATAACATATGGAAAAGATTCGAGAAATTCTACCCACTTAGCATGCCGCTTATTCAACTTGTGTTGACCCTTTAAGTACTTCAAGGATTCGTGATCGGTATGTATGACGAATTCTTTGGGCCAAAGATAGTGTTGCCACGTCTCTAAGGCTCGAATCAACGAATAGAGCTCCTTGTCATAAGTCGGATAGTTTAAGACGGCACCATTGAGTTTCTCGCTAAAATAGGCAATAGGCCGTCCATCTTGCATCAACACGGCTCCAATGCCTAAACCTGAGGCATCACATTCTAACTCGAAGGTTTTATCAAAATTAGGCAAAGCTAATAACGGTGCATGAGTTAGACAATCTTTAATTTTCAAAAAGGATTTTTCTTGTTCCTCTCCCCAAACGAAGTTGGAATTCTTACGAATAACTCCAGTCAAGGGTGCGGCTAAGGTGCTGAAGTTTGGCACGAATCGACGGTAAAAACTTGCTAATCCATGGAAACTTCAGACTTGGGAGACATTCGTCGGACGGGGCCATTCTTGGATCGCCTTGACCTTCTCTTGATCGACTTCAAGGCCCTCCGAACTAACAACGAAACCTAAAAACACAACCTTGTTAGTGCAAAATTCACATTTCTTTAAATTAGCATACAAAGTTTCTTTCCTCAATACTTCCAAAACAGCCTTCAAATGTAAAACATGATCATCTAAATTTTTACTATAAACTAATATATCATCGAAGTATACGACGCAAAATCTACCAATAAAAGGTCTTAGAACGTGATTCATAAGCCTCATGAACGTGCTTGGGGCGTTCGTTAAGCCAAATGGCATAACGAGCCATTCGTAAAGCCCATGCTTCGTTTTAAACGCAGTCTTCCATTCATCACCCTCACGCATCCGTATTTGGTGATAACCACTCTTAAGATCAATTTTTGAAAACAGACTTGCGCCACTTAGCTCGTCAAGCATATCATCCAATCGTGGTATAGGATGACGATACTTGATAGTTATCTTGTTTATAGCACGGCAGTCCACGCACATCCTCCACGTTCCATCCTTTTTCGGGACAAGCAAAACAGGCACGGCGCATGGACTAAGGCTTTCGCGCACATAGCCCTTTTCAAGGAGTTCATTTACTTGCTTTTGTAATTCTTTCGTCTCTTCAGGATTGCTCCGGTAAGCAGGTCGGTTTGGAATCGCGGCTCCCGGCACAAGATCTATTTGGTGTTCGATTCCACGAATAGGTGGTAACCCACTCGGGATTTCTTCCGGGAATACGTCTCGAAATTCCTGCAACACAGACAAAATAGAAGAGGGCAACTTATCATCAAATTCGTTAGTGCCAAGCAAGCTCTCCTTGTACAAAAGAACCAATAATGGTTGTTTCAATAACATCGATTTTCGAACTTCTCTCTCTTTTACCAACAAATTCTTTTTTTCATTTTCATCACTCGTTTCTTTTTCTTTTGAATCACTCTCTCTTTTTTTATCACTCATCTTTTTGTTTTTCTTCTTTTCTTCACTCTTTTCTTTATTCTTTTCATTTTTTTTTTGCTCTCTCTCAATTTCTTTTGATTTTTCAATCGAACTCCTCATTTTGAGTTGATCTTATACACTTGTTTCGGTGATAATGGAGCTAACGTCACCATTCGTCCCATGTGTTTGAAAGAGTATCGGTTTGTATATCCGTCATGAATCGCTCGCTTGTCGAATTGCCAAGGCCGCCCCAAAAGAAGATGCCCCGCATGCATTGGTACGACGTCACACATAACTACATCTTGATACTTCCCAATTGTAAACGAAATCAACACTTGCTTCGTTACCTTCAATTCTCCACCATCGTTAAGCCATTAGAGTTTATACGGATGGGGATGTTTAATGGTGGCCAATCCGAGTTTCTCCACCATCATTGAACTGGCCACATTTGTACAACTTCCCCCATCAATTATAACGCAACAAATCTTACCTTGCACTTGACATCGCGTATGAAAAATGTTTTCGCGTTGTTGATCGTTTTCGGCACCTTGCAAAGTAAGGCTTCTCTTCACCACCAATATTTCTCCATTTTTGGCTTGTTCAACATCTTCTTCATCTTCGGTTTGTTCAATGGCCTCCTTCTCTTGTTCACTTTCAGATTCAATCTCCCCATCGTCTCGAACAAACATCACATTCTGATTTGGACATTGGCTCGCGATGTGGCCCCTTGATACGATCTCGGTTTAGTAGTTGAGTCCGAGTCGTTTGATTCCCGATCGTAAACGAAGAAGTAGATTAGACGAGAAGGAGTTAGAATATATTTGTGTACAAAGAAGTAAGATAAGTTCGTGCAAAGTTGGATGTGGATTTGGTTTAAGTCGAAATGGTATGAATAGAATGGAAGAGTTCGGTTTAGGATAATTAAGAAATGGTATTTGGTTTTGGTACGTTTTGGTATTTGGGAATTGGTACGAAATGGTATGGAATTGGTATGAAATAGTATGGTATTTGGTACGAATTGGTTATGGTTCAAAGAGGTCAAGAATGAACCAACACTAAAGAAAAGTGTCGACCCGAAACTTATAGGACCTAAATGAATTGGAAATGGTTGAAAAGGACCTTGACCCGATACTTAGGAAAGTATGAACCAAAGGTATCAAAGGTGAACGCCACACTCGGGTTTAAGGAGTGATAAGTTCGGAAAAGACTCAGAAAGACGCCACTAAAAGCTTAGATAAGTCTTACGGGTCTCGAACGAAATTTGAGAGAAAATGCCTCACAAATTTGGCAGCAATTCGCTAATTAAAATGTCAAAAGTCCCTTTTACAAATGAACAAACAAATATTTATAGTTCTTCAAAGGCTAGCCGAATAGACAAACTTAAAAGCTAAGAAAAATCAAGAAAATTCCAGAATTAATTCCTCCATAAGATTCGGCTGAATGGGCATTCAAATGGGCAGCTTAAGCATGAAGCAAATGCACCTTGCAAAGATGAATGCATCGGTAGATCAATGGTCTTGTCCAGGTTCGGCCTTGCTCTTAAATTACTCCTTAAATTGGCACTTGTTGGCTGAAAAGATAGGAACATTAAAGATAGTTGTTGAACAGCCACACAAGTGTGAAAAGTCAGTTTTGAAGAGTCAAATATGTGAACATATAGAACCGAACAGCCAAGATGAATCCAGCAATGTGAAAAGAATTAAAAGTCGGCTGAATGGTCAACTTGGGAGTAGGAAACAATAGCTTCTTTGGCCGAATGGTCACCTAGGATACTTCAAACAGCAGCCAAATTTAATTCCCCAAACATGCATGTGCCGTCCCCTTACATGTATCTTCTTTTAATTCATTCATGCACCAAGGACGTCCAAATGGGATGTACCTACAGCAAAATTTATTCAATAAATCAAATACATTTTTAAACACATTAATTTGGCAGCAAATGACACAAAAATTATGCACATTAAATTCGGCCACCTTAGGACATAATTAGAACATGTAATAAAATTGACACATTAAAACATGCATAAAAAAACATATTAATGAGCTGTAGAAATTAAGACAAATTAATAACATATAATTATAACTCAATTATCATGCATAATTAAATTTGTCCAGATTTTAAACCAAATAAATAATGAATATTAATTGAGCTGTAATAAACTAATTAAATGACTCAAATAATTATTTCAGCTACTATAATAAGGTCTTAATGAAATTGAGCTAGTTCGAGCTCATTGAGCTTGAAATGGAAGTTAATTCAGCTCGTATTAAAGTGCAAGGAAGGCTCATCGAGTTTGTCCAAGCTTCGTCAATGCGTCCAACCAAAGTCTCGCCCCAAACTTGATCTACTAAGGCTGAAACAGCCTCCTTGAATTGTTTAGCTCGTGATCGGGTGATTGGACCTTGAGGAAGCTCTAAAGGCTCCTTGCTCGAGCTAGGTTGGACTTGAAGCGTGGTTGTATCATCCTCCCCCTCTTCAAAGCGATTTGCCCTCAAATCGAAATCTGCATCAAAAGGGGATAAGTCAGAGACATTAAAACTTGCACTTATGTTATACTCACCTGGTAGATCAAGTCGATAAGAATTCTCGTTGATTCGTTCCAAGACTTGAAAAGGGCCATCACCACGCGGTAGTAGCTTTGACCTTCGTTGGGCGGGAAAACGTTCCTTTCTCATGTGAACCCAAACCCAATCACCAGGTTCGAAGATAATTCTTTTACGACCCTTGTTCGCTTTCCTAGCATAACTTTCGGTTCTTGCTTCAATGTTGGCTCGAACTTTCCGATGTAACTCCTTTACATACTCGGCCTTCTTTTTAGCATCTGCATGAATAAGTTGATCGTTAGGTAAAGATACTAAATCTAAAGGAGTTAACGGATTAAATCCATAAACAATTTCAAAAGGAGAATGTTTGGTTGCCGAGTGAACGGATCGATTATACGCAAATTCTACATGTGGCAAACACTCCTCCCACGACTTAAGATTTTTCCGTATGATGGCTCGTACAAAGTTGATAGCACCCGGTTGACCACTTCCGTTTGTCCATCTGTTTGGGGATGGCAAGTGGTTGAAAACAACAACTTAGTTCCAAGCTTTCCCCAAAGCGATCTCCAAAAATGGCTCAAAAACTTCGCATCTCGATCAGAAACAATCTTCCTCGGGATGCCATGTAAACGAACAATTTCCTTAAAGAAAAGATTAGCAATGTGAATGGCATCATCAGTTTTTGAACAAGGAATAAAATGAGACATTTTGGAAAAGCGATCAACAACAACAAAAATAGAGTCCTTCCCCGTTTTAGTCCTAGGCAATCCAAGGATAAAATCCATGGAAATGTCCTCCCAAGGTGCATCGGGTATAGGGAGCGGCGTATACAACCCGTGCGGCTTAATCTTGGATTTGGCCTTCTTGCACGTCACACATCGCGCACACACTCGTTCAACGTCCCTTTTCATTTTCGGCCAATAAAAATGCTCTTGGAGGGTTGCTAAGGTTTTCCCAACGCCAAAATGGCCCATAAGGCCTCCACCATGCGCCTCATGTACTAATAGGTCTCGTATGGAACTCCGCGGCACACATAATTTTCCTTCTCTAAAAAGGAATCCGTCGCTCCTATAAAACTTATCAATAGCAACACTTTCACAAGCAACAAATATTTCTCCAAAATCATCATCAGCAGGATATAAGTCTTTTAACAATGCAAAACCAAGCAGTTTAGAGTCCAAGTACGACAAAAGGGTATACCTTCTTGAAAGAGCATCAGCTACGATATTTTCCTTACCCTTTTTATACTTAATGACATAGGGAAATGACTCCAAATACTCTACCCACTTAGCATGGCGTTTGTTTAATTTGTGTTGTCCTTTAATGTGCTTTAACGCTTCATGATCCGAATGGATCACGAACTCCTTCGGCCACAAATAGTGTTGCCAAGTCTCGAGAGCGCGGATAAGTGCATACATCTCCTTGTCATAAACGGGGTAGTTTAGCACGGCACCATTCAACTTTTCACTAAAGTAAGCGATCGGCCTCCCGTCTTGAGTTAACACGGCACCTATTCCAACACCTGAGGCATCACACTCAATTTCAAATGTTTTAGAAAAATCAGGCAGTGCTAACAACGGAGCTTTAGTAAGACAATCTTTAATAATATTAAAAGAATTTTCTTGCTCTTCGCCCCAATAAAAAGTTGAATTCTTCTTGATAGTGCTTGTCAACGGTGTAGCCAACGTGCTAAAGTTGGGTACAAATCGCCTATAGAAACTTGCTAGGCCATGGAAGCTTCGCACTTGGCTTATGCTCGTCGGTCTCGGCCATTCTTGAATCGCCTTAATCTTTTCGCTATCTACGTCGAGGCCCTCCGAGCTAACCACGAAACCTAAAAAGATAACTTTGTCAGAACAAAATGTACACTTTTTAAGATTAGCATACAAAGTCTCTTTTCTAAGAACTTCCAAAACAGCTCGCAAATGAATTACATGCTCATCCATCGATTTGCTATAAATGAGGATATCATCAAAATACACAACGCAAAACTTACCAATGAAATTTCGTAAAACATAGTTCATAAGTCTCATAAAAGTGCTAGGGGCGTTGGTTAAGCCGAATGGCATTACCAACCATTCATACAAACCATGTTTCGTTTTAAAAGTGGTTTTCCACTCGTCACCTTCACGCATTCGAATCTAATGGTATCCGCTTTTGAGATCAATTTTTGAGAATAACTTGGCACCACTTAACTCATCGAGCATATCATCTAAACGCGGTATGGGATGCCTATACTTGATGGTGATTTTATTTACGGCACGGCAATCGACGCACATGCGCCATGTTCCGTCCTTCTTTGGTACCAACAAAACCGGTACAGCGCATGGGCTAAGGCTCTCTCGAATATAGCCCTTTTCCATGAGTTCGTTGATTTGACGTTGAAGCTCTTTGGTTTCTTCGGGATTGGTTCGGTATGCTGGCCGATTAGGAATAACAGCTCCGAGCATTAAATCGATTTGGTGCTCAATCCCACGAAGTGGTGGCAAACCACTTGGCACTTCATCCGGAAAAACGTCTTTGAAATCCTGCAAGAGAGACAAAACAGAAGAAGGGGGATCTCCGGATAAGTCGTTAGTATTAAACAAATTTTCCTTATACATAAGTACAAGGATCGATTGTTTTGCCAAAAACGCTTTTCGAACATCACTTGCTTTTGCAAAGACATTCAATTTTTCACTCACTTTTTCTTTTTCTTCTTTTTCTTTTATCGCTCTCTTTTCATTCTCTTTTTTTGAATTTTCTTTTTTTTTATCATTTTTCTTTTCTTTTGTATTTTCGCTCTTTTCTTTTTCTCTCATTTGATCTACAGAATTTTTCAACTTAAGTTGATCCTCATAAACTTGCTTTGGCGTCAATGGTGCTAAGGTTACATTTCTCCCCAGATGCTTGAAAGAATATCGATTTGAGTAACCATCGTGCATAACTCGACGATCGAATTGCCATGGACGGCCCAATAACAAGTGACCCGCGTGCATCGGAACAACATCGCAAAGCACTTCATCGGAATATTTTCCAATGGAAAAGGAGACTAGAACTTGCTTTGTCACCTTTAACTCTCCTCCATCATTGAGCCATTGAAGTTTGTACGGAGTTGGATGCTTGGTGGTTGGTAGATTTAATTTTTCCACCATGAGAGTGCTCGCGACGTTCGTACAACTTCCTCCATCGATGATGACACTACATAGCTTTCCTTGTACTTGACAACGAGTATGGAAGATGTTCTCTCGTTGTTGTTCATCGTCGATGCTTTGGATGCTTAGACTTCTTTTAACAACGAGGAGTTCTCCATCAAGAGCGTGTTCAACTTCTTCATCGCTTTCAGAAATGATTTTGGGCTCGTCTTCAAGATCTTCCTCCTCCGATTCGATTTCTCCATTTGCTCGAACCACCATGACATTGCGGTTGGGACATTGACTTGCAATATGGCCCCTTCCCAGGCACTTAAAACACTTAATATCTCTTGAACGATTAGCAAATGAATCGGTTGCCTTACCTTTGCTCGTATCGCCCATAGGTTTGTTTGCTTTGGTAGGCACCATTGGCTCCTTGGCACGGATTGGTGGATTAGTTTTACTCGAACTTTGCCCCCATCTAGTTGTGCTTGGGGTAGGAAAACTTCGAGTGGTACTCTTTCGCTTGAGTTGTTTCTCCACCTTAATGGCCATGTGTACCATGTCCACTATCTCAACATAATGTTGGAGTTCCACAATGTTAGCGATATCTCGGTTGAGACCAGCAAGGAATCGCGCCATTGTTGCTTCACGATCTTCTTGGACATCGGCTCGGATCATTGCGATCTTCATCTCTTTGAAATAATCCTCAACACTCTTTGAACCTTGAGTGAGGTTTTGAAGCTTTTGATAGAGTTCCCGATGGTAGTAGGAGGGAATGAAACGACGTCGCATCACGGCCTTCATCTCGGCCCAAGTGGATATTGGTCGTTCCCCATTCCTTCTTCGGCTCGTAGTGAGTTGATCCCACCATATCATAGCATAATCGGAGAATTCTATGGCCGCCAACTTCACCTTTTTGATCTCGGAATAGTTGTGACAATCGAAGACCAATTCAATCTTCTTTTCCCACTCCAAGTAAGCTTCCGGATCAGACTTTCCTTGAAAGGATGGAATGGATAGTTTAATGTTCCTTAAGTCGTCATCCATACGTCTTTGATTCCGATTACCTCAGTTCCTTCGACCTCTTCGTCCTTCACTTATGTTTGATCCTTGATCACTTTCGACTTCATTCGGATCATATAGGTCGTCTTGATTGATTTCCATTTGGTCTCGCCCTCTTTGCGGCCCTTGGGGTGTACGCTCTCGTTGATTTCCCAATTCAACTCGATCCAACCGTTCGTTAATAGATTCTAACTCACCTCGGATCATGCGTTGGATTTCTCGTAACAAAGCTTGTTGAGCCAAATCCGGCACTCCACCTCCTCCAGGCGCAATGTTTCGGATTGGTTGCCTTCCACCTCCTTCCGCCATATTTCGTTCAGGACTTTGAGACATGTAAATAAAAACCTCACAGCACAATCCTCACAAAATCTCTCACAGAAAGAATTAAACACTCCACTCGTGTTTCACTCAATTTCGGCTTTTAACTTGATGTACCTCTCGTGCCTTTTACCACTCACTTTCCTCTCATGATTTCGTAAGCGACTCGTAGTGACTTAGTCTTAGTTCAGTGGGTCGGCTTCAAATGGCTTTACAAGGGATTGATGTTAGGTTACGGGTAGGCTAAAAGAAACAAGAAAGGTTTTAGGCTAAGTGTGGCTTAGAAGATGAATGGAAGAAAATGCCAAACTTACAAACTCGAAACACTTTTTTTTTTTTATATCGAAATTTTTTTTTTAATTGCGTGAAATTTCACTACGGGGGATATAAAAGGGTGTAAAATGAGATTTTGGAAAAATTTCTATTGAAGTGTCTCCAGACTCTTTTTTTTTTTTTTTTTTTACGGATCTTTCACGTTCTTTTCGTCCGCACCTAAACCGTATGCAATTTTTTTTTTCAATTTTTTTTTTCAATTTTTTTTTCGAACTTTTTTTTTTACGCACCTATTTCAAATTGACTTCGAGTGCTCGTACTTCTCGTTTTTACCAGCTCTGATACCAAATGATACGATCTCGATTTAGTAGTTGAGTCCGAGTCGTTTGATTCCCGATCGTAAACGAAGAAGTAGATTAGATGAGAAGGAGTTAGAATATATTTGTGTACAAAGAAGTAAGATAAGTTCGTGCAAAGTTGGATGTGGATTTGGTTTAAGTCGAAATGGTATGAATAGAATGGAAGAGTTCGGTTTAGGATAATTAAGAAATGGTATTTGGTTTTGGTACGTTTTGGTATTTGGGAATTGGTACGAAATGGTATGGAATTGGTATGAAATAGTATGGTATTTGGTACGAATTGGTTATGGTTCAAAGAGGTCAAGAATGAACCAACACTAAAGAAAAGTGTCGACCCGAAACTTATAGGACCTAAATGAATTGGAAATGGTTGAAAAGGACCTTGACCCGATACTTAGGAAAGTATGAACCAAAGGTATCAAAGGTGAACGCCACACTCGGGTTTAAGGAGTGATAAGTTCGGAAAAGACTCGGAAAGACGCCACTAAAAGCTTAGATAAGTCTTACGGGTCTCGAACGAAATTTGAGAGAAAATGCCTCACAAATTTGGCAGCAATTCGCTAATTAAAATGTCAAAAGTCCCTTTTACAAATGAACAAACAAATATTTATAGTTCTTCAAAGGCTAGCCGAATAGACAAACTTAAAAGCTAAGAAAAATCAAGAAAATTCCAGAATTAATTCCTCCATAAGATTCGGCTGAATGGGCATTCAAATGGGCAGCTTAAGCATGAAGCAAATGCACCTTGCAAAGATGAATGCATCGGTAGATCAATGGTCTTGTCCAGGTTCGGCCTTGCTCTTAAATTACTCCTTAAATTGGCACTTGTTGGCTGAAAAGATAGGAACATTAAAGATAGTTGTTGAACAGCCACACAAGTGTGAAAAGTCAGTTTTGAAGAGTCAAATATGTGAACATATAGAACCGAACAGCCAAGATGAATCCAGCAATGTGAAAAGAATTAAAAGTCGGCTGAATGGTCAACTTGGGAGTAGGAAACAATAGCTTCTTTGGCCGAATGGTCACCTAGGATACTTCAAACAGCAGCCAAATTTAATTCCCCAAACATGCATGTGCCGTCCCCTTACATGTATCTTCTTTTAATTCATTCATGCACCAAGGACGTCCAAATGGGATGTACCTACAGCAAAATTTATTCAATAAATCAAATACATTTTTAAACACATTAATTTGGCAGCAAATGACACAAAAATTATGCACATTAAATTCGGCCACCTTAGGACATAATTAAAACATGTAATAAAATTGACACATTAAAACATGCATAAAAAAAACATATTAATGAGCTGTAGAAATTAAGACAAATTAATAACATATAATTATAACTCAATTATCATGCATAATTAAATTTGTCCAGATTTTAAACCAAATAAATAATGAATATTAATTGAGCTGTAATAAACTAATTAAATGACTCAAATAATTATTTCAGCTACTATAATAAGGTCTTAATGAAATTGAGCTAGTTCGAGCTCATTGAGCTTGAAATGGAAGTTAATTCAGCTCGTATTAAAGTGCAAGGAAGGCTCATCGAGTTTGTCCAAGCTTCGTCAATGCGTCCAACCAAAGTCTCGCCCCAAACTTGATCTACTAAGGCTGAAACAGCCTCCTTGAATTGTTTAGCTCGTGATCGGGTGATTGGACCTTGAGGAAGCTCCAAAGGGTCCTTGCTCGAGCTAGGTTGGACTTGAAGCGTGGCTGTATCACCCCTTCCAAGGCATTTGTGATGTGATCCGGCCCAGGTTAATCGAGTCGTTTCACAAAGTTGCCCGATCGTCGACGAGAAGTTCGTTCGAAATTGTTTTAAGATGAAGATTGTTTTCAGTTTAAGCGGAAGACTTTTAAAAGGGTTCAAAAGATAGGCTAAATTCGGATATTTTGTAGGTTCGGTTTAATAAGAAAAGAAATAAAGTTTATATTTAATAAATAGGATGGAGATGAAAAAAAATGAACTTAAGTATTAAGAACGATTCAATACTATGTAAAGTATTGCCCCGGGACTTATATTGCTTAAGGTGAAATTTGTGGAAGGATAGAAGCGAACCTTGACCCAATACCTATATAGAGGTAAGAACCAAAGGTATAAAAATATGGTTGAACGCCACACCGATTCAGTGATAAGTTCAATGGAGTTCGGATTGACACCACTAGCAAGCTAGATAAGTCGCTTCGAGACTCGAACGAAAGAAGAGAGGAGGTAACCTCACAAGAACAATAGTTCATTCAAAAGTTTGACAAAAAGTCCTTTACAATTGAAAATAACCAACTATTTATACTAGTATCTTATGCTAGCCGAATAGTCCATTCATGAACTTAACAATTAAGTAATGTACCTAATTAAAACATGAAACTTCTAGAAAAATGTCCAATGATGTTCTTGTCCATGTTCGGCCGAATGGGAGGTGAGTGGTTAGCTTCATGAATATGCATTGATGTACTTGGATAAATGTTCTTCATGCATGCATGGCTAGATTCGGCTAACTCCTTTAATGGAGCCTTTAATTCATGTTGTTTCACCATGAGTGGCTTAATTAAATGAAGCTTCATGAAGGATCAAACTTGGTGTGAACAAGGAGCTTGAGTAGACTCTTGTGTGTGAACATCCAACTAAATGGTCATCATGGTGTGAACACAAGGTGTGAACACATGATCAATACATGAACCGTCCAATGCATGGTCCATCATTAATTTGATCCATGAATCTTCAAATACATGAATGACCATCATGAACATGCAAATGCCTCTTGATTGCCGTCCATTGAACCTTTCTATGCATGCACCTTGCATTAATTCCTTACATGCATGTGCCGTCCAAAGGGATGTACCTTCACATTCATTGAATCTACATGCATGAATCTGCCCAATGTATCTTCAAATTTGGGTGCACCTACATAAGACAAATGAACTTAATTAAAACATAATGTGAACATCCTAATTAACATTGAGACAACTTAAATATTAACAAATCATAACACATAAATTCGGCTGGACAAATTTAAAACATGTAATAATTTAGACAAATTAAATGACATCTAGACACCTTTAATTCAGCCAAATCAAGACATATTAAACACTTGTAATAAATTAAGACATATTTAAAAGCTGTAATGAAACTTATTTACATGCTTATTTAAATGGTCTAAAACTCCAGCAAATAAAATTAATTTAGCTAAAAGCTAATAATGAGCTGAATTGAATTTAAACCAAGCTCAAACGAGCTGAATTAAGCTCATGTGAGCTAAAATAAAATTCGGTGAGCTGAACCAAGCTAAATGGAGCTTGAGGAGCTGAATTCAAGCTGAAATCAAGGGCATCCTTGACCAGGGTCATATCATTCCCCCTTCTTTAGAACGACTTGTCCTCAAGTCGAGCCATTGGTTCACTCGATCGCAGCAACTTTTACTTAGCTTTCCTCGGTCGAACGGGATGGATTGGAATTGGGACAACTGAAAGGAATAACCATGAGTTAACAAAAATGGTTTCAAATAAATTTGTAATCCAAATGCAAGCAAAATAGAATAAGAAAATCCCATGGGAGTGGACGGATGCAAAGCAACATGTTCACAACCATGCAAACAAACTAATTTACTCGTTAATGCCTCGTCAATTATTCGAAACGTAAATGAACATGTTCTAAGGCAATCAAATGTCTCAAATCGTTTCCACAAGTCATAACCAATATGTGAATAACGAATCAAATCAACAAAACAATCTTTGGCACCACCTAAAGAGAACAACGATGTTTCAAAAAGTTCATGAGCCTTACCTTTAAAAGTAGTAAAACAAAGATCATTTTTAAATAAAGCTGAACAGTTAAACACATCACAATTTAAATTCCTTGCAACAACCAATTCTTCAACAAAAATTTTATTACCAACCGAATAGGGCAGAGAAATTTTAAAGTTATCGTAAATCATACCTTGTTTACCTCGAGGGATGGAAAAACAAGGATCATTTTTACCTTTGTCAATCATCATAAATCTTCTCTCCTCGGAAATGTAGTCTAGTCGAATCTCTGTGGCTGAATTAACCTTAACGAAATGAAATGCGAACTTCAAATACAACCACAAAAATGGATTAAGGAATGAATTTAAATTGAAATCAAATTTTTCATACCTCAGTTCCTTATTCAACACCCAATTATCAAAACAATAGAAATTGTTCACACAAAATTGATGAAGCTTGACTTTCCCATAAAACGAACCAAAATAGATTCCGGGTTTAAAAACTTGATTTTGAGTATTCATGCCAAAATGTAGCAAAAATTTCATTAAACCAAACACGTTAAACCAATGGGATTTTTGCATACACAGGGACAAACAATTAAAACTTTTTACATTCATCAATTCATACTTGCACAAATTCATGGATTTTCCACAAAGCGTTAATTGGTGCACAAAATTGTCACAAATGAAGAATTTAATCGCCTTTCGTGAAATACCATCATCATGCAAAACCAAATCTTTAGTTTGTCGTTCGTACCGAACAACATCAACCACATTCAAAGAATAGAAATTAATCGAATGAAAATAAGAGAATTTTTTTAAAACAAAGTCATTTTCAACAACTTTCAAACTTGATGGCCATGACTCGGTTTTTAAAACTTCCTTACCTCGCTTACCTTCAAGCTCGTGTGGTTTGATTTCAACTTCATCCTTACCTTTTTTGGTCATGCAAAATCGTCGCTCGTTAGGAAGATATTGAAGTTGATATTCGTCACAAAGATTTGTCGGAACCTGAAAAGAAGGAACAGAACAAAAACAAACATCACGGGGGTTAGTTAAAATTTCGTTCTCCTTTTCTTGTTCTCGCTCACTATCTTCATTTTCTCTCGTTTCTTCTTCAACATCTTTTTCTTTTTCAATTTTTTTCTCAATCTCAATTTCTTTTTCAATTTTCTTTTCTTCATTTTCTTTTTCACTCACTATTTTGATTTCTTTTTCTTTTTCACTACAATGTGCGGATGACACGAAAGAATCAAAGAGATAATCATTTGGCTCAAAGAAAGAGAAAATATTTTCATAAGCTTCTCGTCCATTTCTTCGAGAACAATCCTTTGGGAAGGACTTCTTTGAAGCATACGAGGAATAGCTCGTCCTTTCTCGCTCATCTCGAGTGATTTTTGACTTGAAGTTTTCTTCTCGCGGTCTCGAAAGCCTTGTTGAATAGGAGTCTTGATATGTGTCTCTTCTCGAATAATGTCGTCGTGATGAACTTAACTCTATTTCTCGACTCGGTGTAGTTTGCTTCCGTCGGGCTTTTTCCTCCACTCGGTCCAAACGACTTTTTAATGGGCTTAGTTTTTCCTCCAATATTCGACCCATCTCGTTCACCAAGTATTGAAATTCATCGGTAGAGAATTCTTCTTGAGACATGATTCAAGAAAATGTTAGAAAATCGAAAGATAGAATAAATAGTAAATGAACCTCACCAATTCAAAATCCTCACCAATCTCTCACAAAGAAATAATGATTTTCACTCGCACTCGTGTTTACACTCTTCTAGGCTTTTTCTTTGATGTAAAACACACGTGCCTTTTACCTCTCGACCTCGTCTCACAATTTCGTAATACGTCTCGATAGACTTAATTTGCTGCTTGAGGGTCGGTTTCAAAATAGGTTACAAAGGAATGATGTGGGTGTAGGGTAGGCTAAACAAAATAAAATCAAGGCTAAGTGTGGCGTTGGGATGGGTAAATAATGCTAGGAAGGGAAACTTGATGATCGGAGCAAATAAGAGAGAAAAAAAATAAAAACTCGCAAAACTTTTCACTTTTTTTTAACTTGATTTTTTTTTTGGTCACCTCTTTTTTTTTTTGAATTTTTTTTTTCAATCAAATTTTTTTTTTCGAATTTTTTTTTGATTTTTTTTTTGTTACTCCAATACAATAGTAAGCTAAATACAAGGAAAAAAAATTTTAAATTACAACTCAAACTTTTTTTTTTAATTTTTTTTTCACGTTTCGAACCTACTTACGGCCTTATTACGAACGTCGGCGCTCCTCGTTTTAGTAGCTCTGATACCAAATGATGTGATCCGGCCCAGGTTAATCGAGTCGTTTCACAAAGTTGCCCGATCGTCGACGAGAAGTTCGTTCGAAATTGTTTTAAGATGAAGATTGTTTTCAGTTTAAGCGGAAGACTTTTAAAAGGGTTCAAAAGATAGGCTAAATTCGGATATTTTGTAGGTTCGGTTTAATAAGAAAAGAAATAAAGTTTATATTTAATAAATAGGATGGAGATGAAAAAAAATGAACTTAAGTATTAAGAACGATTCAATACTATGTAAAGTATTGCCCCGGGACTTATATTGCTTAAGGTGAAATTTGTGGAAGGATAGAAGCGAACCTTGACCCAATACCTATATAGAGGTAAGAACCAAAGGTATAAAAATATGGTTGAACGCCACACCGATTCAGTGATAAGTTCAATGGAGTTCGGATTGACACCACTAGCAAGCTAGATAAGTCGCTTCGAGACTCGAACGAAAGAAGAGAGGAGGTAACCTCACAAGAACAATAGTTCATTCAAAAGTTTGACAAAAAGTCCTTTACAATTGAAAATAACCAACTATTTATACTAGTATCTTATGCTAGCCGAATAGTCCATTCATGAACTTAACAATTAAGTAATGTACCTAATTAAAACATGAAACTTCTAGAAAAATGTCCAATGATGTTCTTGTCCATGTTCGGCCGAATGGGAGGTGAGTGGTTAGCTTCATGAATATGCATTGATGTACTTGGATAAATGTTCTTCATGCATGCATGGCTAGATTCGGCTAACTCCTTTAATGGAGCCTTTAATTCATGTTGTTTCACCATGAGTGGCTTAATTAAATGAAGCTTCATGAAGGATCAAACTTGGTGTGAACAAGGAGCTTGAGTAGACTCTTGTGTGTGAACATCCAACTAAATGGTCATCATGGTGTGAACACAAGGTGTGAACACATGATCAATACATGAACCGTCCAATGCATGGTCCATCATTAATTTGATCCATGAATCTTCAAATACATGAATGACCATCATGAACATGCAAATGCCTCTTGATTGCCGTCCATTGAACCTTTCTATGCATGCACCTTGCATTAATTCCTTACATGCATGTGCCGTCCAAAGGGATGTACCTTCACATTCATTGAATCTACATGCATGAATCTGCCCAATGTATCTTCAAATTTGGGTGCACCTACATAAGACAAATGAACTTAATTAAAACATAATGTGAACATCCTAATTAACATTGAGACAACTTAAATATTAACAAATCATAACACATAAATTCGGCTGGACAAATTTAAAACATGTAATAATTTAGACAAATTAAATGACATCTAGACACCTTTAATTCAGCCAAATCAAGACATATTAAACACTTGTAATAAATTAAGACATATTTAAAAGCTGTAATGAAACTTATTTACATGCTTATTTAAATGGTCTAAAACTCCAGCAAATAAAATTAATTTAGCTAAAAGCTAATAATGAGCTGAATTGAATTTAAACCAAGCTCAAACGAGCTGAATTAAGCTCATGTGAGCTAAAATAAAATTCGGTGAGCTGAACCAAGCTAAATGGAGCTTGAGGAGCTGAATTCAAGCTGAAATCAAGGGCATCCTTGACCAGGGTCATATCAATTTGAAACATTTTATGTCTCGAGATCGACTTGGTTGGGCTTCCATCTTTCCTTTACTCGTTTCGGCAATCGGTTTGTTGAACTTTGTGGCACCACTTACTTTTTTGTTTCGGCTTGGTATGTCACGTTTGTTGGTCCCTTGCCCCCACCTAGGCATAGAAGAAGTGTTAGAGAAAGTTCGTGACGTACCTTTTCTTTTTAGTTGTTTTTCGACCTTTATGGCCATATGGACCATATCAATAACCTCAACATAGTGGTGTAGTTCGACGATATTTGCGATATCTCGGTTAAGGCCGGCGAGAAATCGAGCCATGGTGGCTTCTCGATCTTCCTCCACATCGGCGCGGATCATGGCCACTTCCATTTCTTTGTAATAATCCTCCACGCTTCGTTGGCCTTGAGTTAAGCTTTGGAGCTTTTGATACAACTCCCGGTGATAGTAAGCAGGAATAAAACGCTTTCTCATTATTGCTTTCATTTCCGCCCATGTAGACACGGGACGTTCTCCATTGCGTGTTCGGCTCAACGTGAGTTGATCCCACCATATTATGGCATAGTCGGAGAATTCTATAGCAGCTAACTTCACCTTTTTGCTTTCCGAGTAATTGTGGCACTCGAAAACTAATTCCACCTTCTTCTCCCATTCAAGATAGGCCTCGGGATCCAATCTTCCTTGAAAAGCAGGAATCGCCATTTTAATATTCTTTAAATCATCATCGGGCCTCTCTCGATCTCTTTGTTCTCGTGCTCGATGACCTCGTCTCCTTGCACTTTGTCGTGAACCTCGATCACTTTCATCGTCACTTTGTTCATATAGATCATTTGCATGTTGCCATGGACGTTCTCGCTCTCTTCTCGGAATAGGAGGGGTGTTCGCACGTTGGCTTTGTTCCTCCATTTGTTCCATTCGTTCATTGAGAGAATCGAATTGAGGTTGGAACAGACGAGAGATTTCTCGTACGATTGCTTGGACTTGGAGATCGGGCACTCCACCTCCGGGAACGTTTCTCCTCGGTTGAAGGTTTACTCCTCCACCAGCAGCATTCGAAGCTCCTCCACTTGTTGCTCGACGATCCGGACTCCTAGACATGTTTAAAATAAGAACAAAATATTTCCTCACCACAAAAACCTCACAAATTCGCTCACAAGAAAAAAATTCACTCCTCTCGTGTTTCACTCTATTTTCGGCTTTTATCTTGATGTACTCTCTTGCCTTTTACCTCTCAAATCCAACTCTCGATATTCTAAAAAGCTACCTTAGACTTATCCCACTTGTGGGTCGGCTTCAAAGGCTAAACAAAGGAAAATCGTATGGTTTAAGGTAGGCTCGAAAGAAAGAAAGGTTTAAAGATGTGGCGTATAAAATGAATTCACGAATTGAAAATAATTTTTTAATAGTGTGAAATTTCACTCAAAAGGGTATAAAAGGGTGTATAATATGATTTCGAAAAAATTTTTGTTGAAGTGTTTCCAGACTCTTTTTTTTTTCGAAGCTACGATTTACGTACCTAATTTAGCTAGCTCTGATACCAACTGATACGAGCTCGTTTCGGATGTAAAGACGAGTCATAATCTTTCCCGATCGAAATTAGGTAGTGTCGGAATTGAATCAAATTCAAGTCTTGGTGTTTGAAGTTGGATGGCTTTAGGAACAAAGGAGTTTGATGGGTTGTTGTTTGCTGGGTAATTCGATGAAACAAGATCGAACCCTTATTATCAAATAAGGACCCGGGCTTAAGGTTTCAAAGAAAGAAATGGAAATAGGATAAAAACCGAGACCCTCTATTTAGCAAAATAGGAACCTACGGTATGAAGAACGCCACACCAATGGGTGATAAGTTCGAACAAAGTCAGATTGACGCCACTCGTTGAAGATAAGTCAATTTGAGCTTTGGAGAATAAAGAGAGTGAATTTCTCACTAAAATTATATTTCATTCAGAAATTTGGCAAAAAGTCCTTTTACAAGAAATTCAAGAACTATTTATAGCTTAAGTGACTAGTAGCCGAATAGTCAAGTTCAATACTTAAAAACTAAGTAAACATTGAACTAATTTTGAGCTAAGATCCATGAATGGTCTTGAATCAATGTTCGGCTGAATATAGACCAAGGAAGAGCTTCAACGAACTTGGAAAATTGGCAGCAGCTACATTCGGCCAATGGAGTTTAATAAGGTCAATAATGAAGCAACTCTTGCTGAAAAATTACCATCATTAATTAGCAACTTGAACAGTCATTTGGAAGTGTGAATGGACGGTTTTGAATGACCATAAGGTGTGAACATCATGAACCGAATAGCCACAATGTACCCAGCAATGTGAAGGAAATAAATGGCAGCTTTGGAGAATGGAAAATCATCTCTTTTGGCCGAATGGTCACTTAGAGAACTTCAACAATCAGCACACCATCTTTAATATAGTCCATGCATGTATCATTTGGTGCATTGAACCCAACATGCATGCATCTTCACATCCATTGAATCTTCAAATTCGGCTGTACCTAAAAACACACATGAACTTAATTAATTTCAATCAAATTAAGCTGAACTAAGTAAATACATAATGTGAACATCCTAATTTAACATTGAAACAACTTAAATATTAATAAAGCATGACACAAATTCGGTTGAACAGATTTAAGACATGTAATAATTTAGACAAACTAAATGAAATCAAGACATCTTTAATGTAACTAAATTAAGACATATTAAACACTTATATTAAATAAAAACATATTAATAAGCTGTAATAAGACTTAATTAAATGCTTATTTAAATGGTTTAAAATCCAGCAGCAATTTAATTAGCTAGAACGAATTTCAACTTCAAAGAAGTTGAAAATATTCAGCTCGTCTTTAAGCTCTTTGCTTTCATTTTCCTCAATCCGTTCCACCAATGCTAAAATAGCAACTTTAAATCGTTTAGCTCTAGCTCGCGTTATTGGACCAATGGGCAGCTTAATAGCTTCTTGTTCGTTCTCCATTTGGTTCGTAGGCAAGCTCACATCACATATGTTCAAACATTCATACATTGTAAATCTCATTCGAATAGACTTGTTCAAACATGGGGAATTTTACGCAAAAAAAATAGAAAATTCAAATTATCACCACACACAAGTAGACTAGGCGTTTCACATGCCAACTTTTTATCACAAGAGTTCAAAATTTGTTTGTGCAGATTTATTCGTACTTCAGTAAAATTCTTGCCAATACCATACTCATCAATAGGAAAACACTTCTTACCACTATGGAAGGTGTAATCACCATCATTCAGAATATGATAATCAAACAAATCGAACTTTGTATGTGAATAATCTTTATCGCACACTATCACACTTTGTTCATGCTGATCTAATCGAACGCCTTCAATAAAATTGCCAGCAACAAACTTATCATAGAAAAAACTTTTCAAAGCACTAGTTGAAACAAAATCATAAATAATAGATGAACGAAAATTAACCAATTCAATGGGGAAAACAATTTCGCAAAAACAATTTTCAGCAATCTTGTCATAAACATGTGAGTAAATGAGTTGAAACTCGCTCAACAAGGAACCCTTACCTTGCTTACCATAGGAAATGTGACAATCATTTTTATCTTCCAACTTACCTCTTTCAATCAATTGAAAACGTCTCTCGGTAGAAAGGTAATGAAGTTGGAACCAATCCGTGGATGGAATCTTGCAAACCTGAAACAAAGAAAAATCACAAGGTAATTTCGAAAGGGGGTTAGCAAAAGAATTCCTCTCTTTTTCGTGATTACTCACTTCACTCGTTTCTTTTATAGACTCTCTTTCTTTTTCAGTTGATTTCTTTTCAAGCTCTCTTTCAATTTCTTTTTTCGCTTTTTCTTTTTCAATTTTCTTTTCTTCATTTTCTTTTTCTCTCACTTTTTTGATTTCTTTTTCTTTTGCAATTTCTTTTTCTTTTTCGTTTTCTTTTCGTTTTCTTTCAATTTCTTTTTCAATCTCTTTCTCCTTTTCTCGCTCAATGGATTGCTTCATTTTGAATTGGTCTTCTTGCACTTGTTCCGGTGTGAGCGGCGCTAAAGTGATTTTCCTTCCTTGATGCTTGAAGGAATACCTATTGGTACGTTCATCGTGAATGACCTTGCGATCCGATTGCCATGGTTCTCCTAGCAACAAATGGCAAACTTGAATAGGCACAACATCACAAAGGACTTCGTCTTGGTATCTTCCGATGGAAAATGCAACACGAACTTGTTGAGTAACTTCAAATTTGCCTTCAACACCAAGTCCTTGCAGTTGATAGGGTCGTGGATGCTTGGTAGTGGCCAAGCCAAGTTTTTTTACCGTTCGAATACTAGCCATGTTTGACCTACTTCCACCATCAATAATGAGGCAACAAACTTTATCGTGGACACGGCAACGCGTGTGAAACATATCTTCACATTGTGGTTCATTTTCCAATCTTTGAAGGATTGCACTAATCTTGATGTCAACGATAGTAGATGTCAAATCTTCTTTATCTTTGTCGAATTGTCGAAATTCAGATCGCATTATCCTTTGCATTTCTTGTCTCCACATTTGGAATTCAAATTCAGAAAATTCTTCAGACATGCTTCAACAAAATATTAGAAAACAAAAGTTAAATTAGAAAGAAAATTAATTCTCACCACAAATCTCTCAAGTTCGCTCAAAAAGAAAAATTCAGTCACTCGTGTTTGAACTCTCTTTTAGGCTTTTTTTCGAATGAACTCACGCTCTCTTGCCTTTTACCACTCGACCTCGTCTCACAAATTCGTAATTCGTCTCGATAGACTTAATTTGCTGCTTGAGGGTCGGTTTCAAAATGGGTTACAAGGGATAACGTTGGGTGTAGGGTAGGCTAAATAAAGAAAAAAATTGGTTTAAAGTATGGCGTTGGAATGGGTAAATAATGGTAGGAAGGGAAACTTGATGATCGGAGTAATAAGTGATAATGATAAAAACTCGCAAGACTTTTCACTTTTTTTTTCTTCTTTTTTTAACTCGATTTTTTTGTCACTTCTTTTTTTCTATTTTTTTTGAATTTTTTTGAATTTCTTCTCTTTTTTTTAAATCCAATACAATAGTAAAGAAAATACAAGGAAGAGAAAAAAAATTAAATTCCAACTCAAAATTTTTTGATTTTTTTTGACATTTTTTTACATTACGAACCTACTCCGAGCTTGATACGAATGTCGGCACTTCTCGTTTTAGTAGCTCTGATACCAAATGATGTGATCCGGCTCGGTTGATTGAGTCGATTCACTTGATTGCCCGATCGTCGACGAGAAGTTTGTTCGAATTTATAGATAGATGGAGTTATATGATTTTTTTATAGCGGAAGTTGAGAAAATGGGTTCAAAAGATGGTTTGGATAGATGTTTGATAGGCTCGGTGAAATAAAGAAATATTGTTTATAATTTAATAGTTAAAATGGAATGGAAAAATAGAACTCAAGCGAAGAACGATTCAATACTATATGAAGTATTACCCCGGGACTTATATTGCTCAAGGTGGATTAAATGGATTGTCGAAGATGGACCTTGACCCGTTACCTATATAGAGGTAGGAACCAAAGGTATAAAAAGGTGGATGAACGCCACACCAGGATGGTGATAAGTTCAAGAAGTCGGGTTGACGCCACTAGCGAGCTAGATAAGTCAGAACGAGACTCGTACGAAATAGGATAGGAGGAAACCTCACAATCAAGTTTTCAATAATCAAATTCTGTAACCTTTTACAATAAACAAAATAAACTATTTATAGGCTCTCTAATGCCTATTAAAATTCAGCTACTAATGTGTTCACACAACAATTAAAAATGTTCACACTTCAAGCATTAAATCTCTGTTCATGGATAGTGTAAGTTCATGCATGGTTGAATAATCATGTTTCTTCCCAAAACCCGTTCATGCATGCTTAACCAATAAGAAAGCTTCCTTGTTCCATGAATGTGCATCTTCAATTCATATCCAACCCCTCTTGGACGAATGCTAGGTGCATGGGTCATGCATCTCTCTTAATTAAAACTTTAATGATGGGCTGGTTCATGAATGGAAGCATGTACCTTGTAAATTCGTTCTCCCCTTTGTACATGCACATTATACATTCAATGTGATGAATTAAGGTAATATTCCCTCCCTTTGGACGTTCATGAATCCACCCATACATGATGTGATCCGGCTCGGTTGATTGAGTCGAGTTCACTTAAGTTGCCCGATCGTCGACGAGAAGTTCGTTCGAAATTGTTTTAAGATGAAGATTGTTTTCAGTTTAAGCGGAAGACTTTTAAAAGGGTTCAAAAGATAGGCTAAATTCGGATATTTTGTAGGTTCGGTTTAATAAGAAAAGAAATAAAGTTTATATTTAATAAATAGGATGGAGATGAAAAAATGAACTTAAGTATTAAGAACGATTCAATACTATGTAAAGTATTGCCCCGAGACTTATATTGCTTAAGGTGGATTAAATGGAAGTCGAAGATGGACCTTGACCCGTTACCTATAGAGAGGTAGGAACCAAAGGTATAAAAAGGTGGATGAACGCCACACCAGGATGGTGATAAGTTCAAGAAATCGAGTTGACGCCACTAGCGAGCTAGATAAGTCAGACGAGACTCAAACGAAATCGGATTGGAGGTAACCTCACAATAAGTTTAATAATCAGAAATGTCTAACCTTTTTACAAAGAGAAATGAACTATTTATAGAGTTCAGGTGATAGCCGAATAGTCATACTAAACAAGCTTAAAGACTAAGTAATTCGGCTTTAAATGTGTAAAACTAAACTAGAAATGTATCCATTAAAAGTGATGTCCAAATTCGGCTGTATGGATGTTCAATGGCCAACTTCATGAGTAAGGAAATGTACTTGAGGGCTGATGAATGCATGGGATGCCAATAGCTTTGTCTAGATTCGGCCAAGGTGTGAATGGACACTTCAAAAGATGTCTTTTGGCCGAATAGGTGCATAGGAAATTCAATGGTCAGCAACCGATGCATGTAGGTGGATATTCATGCACTCTTCCATTCATTGTATTGAATCATTCATGCATCATCTTTAAGGCAACCATTCGTTGTAGGTAGTCATGCATGTACCCGAACATACATTGAACCAAAAATGTTCATGAATCCTCATTAATTGTGTTCCCACATGTGGATGTACCTACAAAAGATATAAACAAATTAGATTCAAGGTACATTCAGCTTAAATTAAATAATATCAAGACATATTTAACAAATTAAAATAAAGACATAAATAAAATATAATTAATAATAAATTCGGCTAGCTCAATGATAGTCAAAATTCTTGATGAGCTGAATTGAGCTAGAAAATTCGGTTATGAGCTGTAGTAAAAATAATTAAAATAAAACTATCACTCAAATTATTCAAATAATAAAATTAACGAGCTGGAAAGAAGCTAAATTGAGCTTAAATAGGTGGAATTGAGCTCAAGTGAGCTGATTGAAGTCGAATTGAGCTAAGGGAGCAGGAATTGAGCTGAAATTAGCTTGCACTAAGGTGCATGGTTTCTTCAAGGAGTTGGATCGAGCTTCCCCATCTTCAACGAGCTGATTCTCCTTCCAAAACTTGAACAATAAAGCTGAAATAGCTTCATGAATTTGCTTGGACCTAACTTGAGTCATTGGTCCCTTTGGGAGCTCGAGGGAAACAAGATTCAAGCTTGGTGGTGCTTGGGACGTGGTCACATCATTCCCCCCTTCTTCAAAACGACTTGTCCTCAAGTCGAGCTGTTTGTTCTTTAGAAAATAATCCGTCTTATGCAACTCTCCTTGAATGAATGGAACAATTAGTCGTTCATAAGCCTTTGCAAAAGAACTCACAATATTCGGAATTAGAGATGGCAAATGAATCAATGAAAATAGACAACCATTAATCATCAAGAAATGATCAGAACAACTATGTGGATCATGCATGGTCATAACAAGACAAGTATGAGTCATGTAAAAAGGCAAATTTAAGACATCATTCTTACAATCATAAGGACAAAACTCCTTCCATATCCATAACTCATCAAATGGTCGAGACAAAGACAAATATGTTTTTAAGCATTCGAACCTTTCAATTTGCTTCCACAAGTCATTGTTCAAGTAAATGGAATGCGAGTAATGGAACAAGAAATTTAAATCTTCATCACAAACACACAAATGAAAAGTTTCATATGATTCATGATTTCCCATGTTTGGCACTCGCAATTGTCGTTTGGTTATGTTCTCAACAATGAATTCATCACATTTTCCAAAGAGAAAAATCGTCTTATCATTACTCAAAATGGATTTATCATCATCAAGCAAAATCAAATAATTAACCACAACAGGATTCAAGTGATTTTCAGCAATCAAGGCGTCTTCAAAAATTTTAGTTACATTCGACTTAAGAAAAGATGGTCGCATAACATCAGAATTCATACCTGATTCACCTTTAGGAGTGGAAAATTGAGAATCAATTTTACCTTTTTCAATCAAAGTGAACCTTTTCTCCTTGAGAAGGTATTGAAGTCGAAGCTCATTACACAATCCTTGAAAAACCTGAAACGAAGGGTAAACACAAAGGCAACTTGCACTTTTCGAAGTGTTGGGTTCATAATGCTGAAAGAGGGTAATGTCTCCATAGAAGTTGAACTCAAAGGAACAGGCTAAAACACTATTCACATATTGAACATATGTAACGATACCAGGTTCAAAAACATGAGTTGATCTTACCTTTTCGAAATGAAAAATGAATTTCATGTATAGCCACATAAAATGATCAAAGAACAATTTTAAATTATAAACAGAGTCTTTAAATTTCAGGGGCCAAACATCAAACAGACATAAATTTGTCGCATAAAATTTAGGATGCTTGAGTTCCGCACATATCAACCTAAAATAATAAATCCCAGGTTTGAACACACGAGTTTGATTACTTACGCCAAAGTGTTTTAGTAAATCAAACATGTCAAACCAAAAGGGTTTTCGTGTCCATAGAAACAAACATTCAAATCTCTTTATATTCATCAAATCAAACTTGCACAAATTCATGGATTTGACACATGACAATAATGGATGCACAAAATTATCATATTTGAAAAATTGAATCGCTTTTCGTGAAAACTCGACATCATGCAAAACCAAATCTTTAGTTTGTCGTTCGTACCGAACAACATCAACCACAGTGAAAGAATAGAAATTAATCGAATGAAAATAAGATAATTTTTTTAAAACAAAGTCATTTTCAACAACTTTCAAACTTGATGGCCATGACTCGGTTTTTAAAACTTCCTTACCTCGCTTACCTTCAAGCTCGTGTGGTTTGATTTCAACTTCATCCTTACCTTTTTTGGTCATGCAAAAACGTCGCTCGTTAGGAAGATATTGAAGTTGATATTCGTCACAGAGATTTGTCGGAACCTGAAAAGAAGGAACAGAACAAAAACAAACATCACGGGGGTTAGTTAAAATTTCGTTCTCCTTTTCTTGTTCTCGCTCACTATCTTCATTTTCTCTCGTTTCTTCTTCAACATCTTTTTCTTTTTCAATTTTTTCTCAATCTCAATTTCTTTTTCAATTTTCTTTTCTTCATCTTCTTTTTCACTCACTATTTTGATTTCTTTTTCTTTTTCACTACAATGTGTGGATGACACGAAAGAATCAAAGAGATAATCATTTGGCTCAAAGAAAGAGAAAATATTTTCATAAGCTTCTCGTCCATTTCTTTGAGAACAATCCTTTGGGAAGGACTTCTTTGAAGCATACGAGGAATAGCTCGTCCTTTCTCGCTCATCTCGAGTGATTTTTGACTCGAAGTTTTCTTCTCGCGGTCTCGAAAGCCTTGTTGAATAGGAGTCTTGATATGTGTCTCTTCTCGAATAATGTCGTCGTGATGAACTTAACTCTATTTCTCGACTCGGTGGAGTTTGCTTCCGTCGGGCTTTTTCCTCCACTCGGTCCAAACGTCTTTTTAATGGGCTTAGTTTTTCCTCCAATATTCGGCCCATCTCGTTCACCAAGTATTGAAATTCATCGGTAGAGAATTCTTCTTGAGACATGATTCAAGAAAATATTCGAAAATCGAAAGATAGAATAAATAGTAAATGAACCTCACCAATTCAAAATCCTCACCAATCTCTCACAAAGAAATAATGATTTTCACTCGCACTCGTGTTTACACTCTTCTAGGCTTTTTCTTTGATGTAAAACACACGTGCCTTTTACCTCTCGACCTCGTCTCACAATTTCGTAATTCGTCTCGATAGACTTAATTTGCTGCTTGAGGGTCGGTTTCAAAATGGGTTACAAGGAATAATGTCGAGTGTAGGGTAGGCTGAATAAAGAAGAAAATTGGTTTAAAGTGTGGCGTTGGGATGGGTAAATAATGGTAGGAAGGGAAACTTGATGATCGGAGTAAATAAGAGAAGAAAATAAACACTCGCAAGACTTTTCACTTTTTTTTAAACTTGATTTTTTTGCTCACCTTTTTTTTTCTTTTCTTTTTTTTGCTCGATTTTTTTCACTTTTTTTTGAATTTTTTTTCAATCAAATTTTTTTTTTCAAATTTTTTTTTGATTTTTTTGTTACTCCAATACAATAGTAAGCTAAATACAAGGGAAAAAAAATTAAATTACAACTCAAATTTTGTTTTGATTTTTTTTCACGTTTCGAATCTACTTGCGGCCTCATTACGAACGTCGGCACTCCTCGTTTTAGTAGCTCTGATACCAAATGATGTGATCTGGCTCGGTTGATTGAGTCGAGTTCACTTAAGTTGCCCGATCGTCGACGAGAAGTTCGTTCGAAATTGTTTTAAGATGAAGATTGTTTTCAGTTTAAGCGGAAGACTTTTAAAAGGGTTCAAAAGATAGGCTAAATTCAGATATTTTGTAGGTTCGGTTTAATAAGAAAAGAAATAAAGTTTATATTTAATAAATAGGATGGAGATGAAAAAAATGAACTTAAGTATTAAGAACGATTCAATACTATGTAAAGTATTGCCCCGGGACTTATATTGCTTAAGGTGGATTAAATGGAAGTCGAAGATGGACCTTGACCCGTTACCTATAGAGAGGTAGGAACCAAAGGTATAAAAAGGTGGATGAACGCCACACCAGGATGGTGATAAGTTCAAGAAATCGAGTTGACGCCACTAGCGACCTAGATAAGTCAGACGAGACTCAAACGAAATCGGATTGGAGGTAACCTCACAATAAGTTTAATAATCAGAAATGTCTAACCTTTTTACAAAGAGAAATGAACTATTTATAGAGTTCAGGTGATAGCCGAATAGTCATACTAAACAAGCTTAAAGACTAAGTAATTCGGCTTTAAATGTGTAAAACTAAACTAGAAATGTATCCATTAAAAGTGATGTCCAAATTCGGCTGTATGGATGTTCAATGGCCAACTTCATGAGTAAGGAAATGTACTTGAGGGCTGATGAATGCATGGGATGCCAATAGCTTTGTCTAGATTCGGCCAAGGTGTGAATGGACACTTCAAAAGATGTCTTTTGGCCGAATAGGTGCATAGGAAATTCAATGGTCAGCAACCGATGCATGTAGGTGGATATTCATGCACTCTTCCATTCATTGTATTGAATCATTCATGCATCATCTTTAAGGCAACCATTCGTTGTAGGTAGTCATGCATGTACCCGAACATACATTGAACCAAAAATGTTCATGAATCCTCATTAATTGTGTTCCCACATGTGGATGTACCTACAAAAGATATAAACAAATTAGATTCAAGGTACATTCAGCTTAAATTAAATAATATCAAGACATATTTAACAAATTAAAATAAAGACATAAATAAAATATAATTAATAATAAATTCGGCTAGCTCAATGATAGTCAAAATTCTTGATGAGCTGAATTGAGCTAGAAAATTCGGTTATGAGCTGTAGTAAAAATAATTAAAATAAAACTATCACTCAAATTATTCAAATAATAAAATTAACGAGTTGGAAAGAAGCTAAATTGAGCTCAAATAGGTGGAATTGAGCTCAAGTGAGCTGATTGAAGTCGAATTGAGCTAAGGGAGCAGGAATTGAGCTGAAATTAGCTTGCACTAAGGTGCATGGTTTCTTCAAGGAGTTGGATCGAGCTTCCCCATCTTCAACGAGCTGATTCTCCTTCCAAAACTTGAACAATAAAGCTGAAATAGCTTCATGAATTTGCTTGGACCTAACTTGAGTCATTGGTCCCTTTGGGAGCTCGAGGGAAACAAGATTCAAGCTTGGTGGTGCTTGGGACGTGGTCACATCAATACATGTATAGGAGCTGATTGGTCAAATTGAGGTGTGAATGGCTTAGATGCTGCCTTGGGAATACGATCGGCCAAGCTTGTGCTTTAAGTTGCTGGACACCTTTTGGCCAAATAGGTGCCTTGGGGAGCCAAATGGATCAGCCACCATTCATTGAAAGAGGCCTTACATGCACCGTCCCATACATTGAACCTATCATGCATGAACCTTGTTTAATTACTCTCCAAATTCAACTCACCTACAAAAACACATGAACCAAAATTAAATCACATAAAATTCAGCTGAACAAACATTAATATAATTTAGACACACTAATTAAACATAAATTAAATTAGACAAATTTAATAAAGTCTTAACAAGACATATTAAATTCGGCCAAGACACATTTAAAACATGTAATAAGTCAAAACATAATTATGAGCTGTAGTAATTTAAGCTAAATTAATAAATTACTTAATTTATTCAGACATTAAAATAAATGAGTTGAAATAAACTTAAGCCAAGCTCAAACGAGCTAAAGTAAGCTAAATTGAGCTCAAACGAGCTAAATTAAGCTCATGTGAGCTAAATCGAGCTGGGAAAAACTAAGATTGAGCTTCATCTTGCAGTTGGGGCCCTCGTGTTTAGGCCAATCATGATAGCAACGAGTGGTGCCACAACATGATGCGATTGAGATCACATCAGGGAGGGAGACGAATGGAAAACTGCGTTCAAAACTAAATATGGTTTGTATGAATGGTTGGTAATGCCATTCGGACTTACCAACGCTCCTAGTACTTTCATGCGTCTCATGAATTATGTTTTACGTTCGTTCATTGGGAAATTCTGTGTTGTGTATTTTGATGATATTTTAGTCTATAGCAAGAGCTTGGAAGATCATATTCAACATCTACGTGCCGTGCTTGAAGTCTTGCGAAAAGAGGTACTTTATGCCAATTTAAAGAAATGTTCTTTTTGCACTAATGAAGTTTTTTTTCTAGGCTTTGTGGTAAGTGCTCGTGGATTAGAAGTTGACCAAGAAAAGGTCAAGGCGATCAACGAATGGCCGCGTCCAACGAACATCAGCCAAGTGAGGAGTTTTCACGGGTTGGCAAGCTTCTATCAAAGGTTTGTGCGTAATTTTAGTTCTGTAGCTGCCCCCTTGACAGGTATAATTAAGAAAAATTCTCCTTTTGTGTGGACTGATTGATACGCCCTCACCTCGAGATCGAATTGAGTCGTAAAGATCGCCCGATCGTGAATTAGGAGTAAATTGAGGCTTTAAAAATAGGCTAGAAGAAAGAGGTTTATTTAGGCTCAAAAAGGTTTTGTTGGTTTAGGAAATGAATTAGAAAACAATGGAAGCAATTTGGCTAAGGATTCGAAAGCTGAACTAA
>NW_024402798.1:0-58915 GCF_007990345.1 Gossypium hirsutum
ATCACACAATCGTTAAAGTCTGAATCAGAGTAGCCAATCACCTCTAAATTGTCTGATCATTTGTATGTAAGCATGTGGTCCTTTGTCGCTTTAAGATATCTCAAGACTTTCTTTGTAGCTTTCCAGTGGTCAATACCTGGAATACTCTGATATCTTCCTAACATGTCAATTGCAAATGCAATGTCAAGTATTGTACAAACTTGAGCATACATCAGGCTTCCAACAATAGAAGTATATGGAATGTTTTTCATTTGCTCCCCTTCAAATTCGTTCTACGAGCATTGGTTTAAATTGAACTTATCACCCTTCACGATAGGAGCAACACTTGGTGAACAATCTTTCATCTAAAATCTTTATAAAACTTTGTTGATATAGGTTTCTTGAGATACCCCTAATAGATCGCAATGTCTATCATAATAAATCTTAATGCCAGTGACCTAAGACGCATCACCCATATATTTCATATCAAAGTTTTTAGAATAAATTGTTTCACCTCATATAGCCACATATAGAATAAGGAAACATATTTTACTTCCCTTGACCTTCTGGTATATGCATGATCCATGATATTCTCAACAAAACCAAACAAAAGGATAACTTCATGAAATTTTAAATACCATTATCGAGAGGATTGTTTCAATCTATATGTAGACTTCTTTAGCTTGCACACCAAGTGTTCACCATCACTAGTGGAGAATCCTTTAGGTTGTCTCATGTATACCTCTTCCTCTAGGTTACTGTTAAGAAAAATGATTTTTACATCCATTTGTTGCAACTCAAGGTCAAAATGAGCTACTAATGCTAACACAGTATACAAGGAATCTTTATTAGATACAGGACAAAAAGTCTCAATATAATCGATTCATTTCACTGAGTGAATCCTTTCACAATGAGTCTTGCTTTATGTCTTTCTATTTTTCCCTTTTTTTTTGAAGACTCATTTGCATCCAATAACTTTTACACCTTCAAGAAATGACAAAATATTCCAAACATCGTTACATTTCATGGAATTCATCTCTTCTTTCATAGCGTTGTACCATAATTTTGACTCTTCAATCATGGCTTGTGAAAAAGACTCAGGATCATTCTCAACTCAAATATTATAGTTAGAGTCTTATAGGTACACAATATAGTCACTAGAAATTTTTTATTTCTTTTCTCTAGTAGATCTCCTCGATGTTGAACCAACATTTTTTGTGGATCATGTTGTTCAACTGGTTGTTCAATAATTGTTGGGTCTTATTGAACAACTTGATGTACTAAAGTGTTTTCAGCAACTTGTAAATTTTCATTGATTGGTTGTTTAACTTCCGATTGAGCTTAAAGGGTGTTATGTATGATAATCAATCTCTCACTTGAAGTGGAAGATTGACATATGGGAATTGTGTCCCAATACAAATCACTCCTACTGATTGAGTTATTCTTAAGAAATTTTTCATTTCTCAATTCCACAATTCTAGTGTTATGAGATGAACAATAGAATCTAAATCCTTTGGACCTTTTGGCATATCCAATGAAATATCCACTAATGGCTATTGGGTCCAGTTTCTTCTCTTGTGGGTTATAAACTCTTACTTCAAATAGGCATCCTCATACGCATATATGTCGCAAACTCGGTTCCAACCTTTGAAAAATTCAAAAGGTGTCTTTGGGATAGCCTTAGTTGGAACTCAATTTAATATATAAGCAACCGTTTTGAGAGATTCAACCCATAAGGACTTAGGCAACTTAGAGCATCATACTTCGCATCATGTCCATTAAACTTTGGTTTCTTCTTTCCACAACGCCATTTTGACCAAGTGAGCCTGGTATGGTGTATTAGCCAACTATTTCATTAGCTTGAAGAACCTTACAAAAGTACTAGGTGCTTGTCCATCCTCAATGTATCTACTGTAACACCCTAACCGTATCTGTCGCCAGAACAGGGTTATGGAGCATTATCAAAAAATTCACTACAAACAAATACAATTTATAAACATTTCAAATCATATTAATAAATCATATTAAAACCAATACAAATAATACATATCATCCTTTATACGATCCCTCGAGGCCCTAAAAACACGTTAGAAACAAGTCCGGACTAAATCGAAAACTCAGAGAATTTTTTAGAAAATAGTGAAAATTTTCTACACTGCAAGGGTCACATGACTGTGTGGCCAGGCCGTATGACTCACACGGTCAAGAGACACGCTCATGTCTCAGGCCGTGTGGGTATTCAAAGTAGATACACACAGTCGTGTCCCAGACCATGTCCGTGCCCGTATAACTCACTAACTTGGGTTACATGGCCAAGCCACACACTAGTGTACCAGGTAGTGTACCCTTTAAAATAACCTTACATGCTCATGTGTCACGCTGTGTAACAGCCTGACTTGTAACCCTTTGAAAACTACAAAGGACATATGGCTGTGTTGCCTGGCTGTGTCTTACACACGGTCGAGACACACACTATGTCTCTACTCGTGTGGACGAAAATAGGCCATTTTACAAGCCATTTTTTTCTGGCCTATCTTCGTATGTACCTACAACCAAAAATGCACATATATACAGGCCATAACAGGGCACCAAAATCATACATAATCATGCTATACACATATGATATAATCACATACAACCAATATGCCCAAAGGCACCTCAATTGACAACATTAAAACATGTAAAGTTATGTATTCAATTTAGCCAAAATAATCAATTAAATTCCAACAATATTTGTATCAATACATAACATAAAATTTACTTACCAAAACACAAACCATTTGGTACCAGAATGCCATTCTATCACTAGTTCAAATGACCATATAAATTACACAAGATAAGATACCAATTCACCACATTTCCAACAAGTTACAAGCATCCTAATGTGCATATTCAAACCATAAATTTATCTTCCATAATTCAATCATATCAAGCCAAACATCCTCCATATTAAAGCTAATATTTACATGCCAAAACCAAATTCATTTAAACACCAAAATACCAAACTCAAGCCAAACCAAATGGTCATTCCAACAACCAAACATATAGGCCAACATTAGCCAAAATACGTATACATGCTGTTATAATCAAAATCAAAACAACTGAAAGTACCAAAAGAGCCGATGGATAATGTGATATAGCTCCGACAAGCCTCCAACTCGAACAGATCTAGTACAATAGCCAATGGATAGTGTGAGATACCTCTCTAATTAAAGCTTTGGCTCAGATACTTTAAAATCTAGTACATAAGCAAGATATGCTTCGCAACCTTTTCTTACATATTTCTGCACTGACATGGCTGATATAACAATAGGCAACCCACTCAGACTATCTGGTTTAATACAAAGCGTCTCACTATTCTAACATTTTAATACAATAAGCTTTCATTTACAGTTTATAATAGTATCGTGTAGAGTTAACCAATCCACACCTAAAATCATTTCAAATTCATCAAACGGTAATAACATCAAATCAATCGGAAAAATGTAACCTCGAGTCATCAAAGGGCAATTCTTGCAAACGTTATCAACTAACACATACTGACTTAGGAGGTTCGATGTTTTACCCACGAATTTAGTGGACTCAATAGGTAAATTCTTCCTAGATACTCAATTCGTGTAAACATACGAATGGGTTGATCCCAGATCAATCAAAGCAGTAACATCAATATCAAAATTAGAAAAAGTACTGATAATAACATCTGGCACAGAAGCATCCTCTCGTGCGTGAATAGCATAAACCCTAAGTAGTGCTCGAGCCTCGGATTTCATGACAGAATCTTTTGTTACACCATGGCTACTACTCACATTTTTGGGATTACAAGATGGTCACCTCTCACAGCAATGTTGCTTGGCCTCCTGGTATGAGCTTTCTCTTTCTCGAATTTCTCTAGGCAATCTATAAGATAGTGATTGAAGGAACCACACCTGAAACATGCTCCATTTTTCAGGAAAAACTCACCATAATATGGTCTTTTACAGTGCTTGCACTCGGGTCTAACATCTTTGACACTACCTACACTTGGTACAAATGTAGCCTGAGGTTTAGGACTTGAACGTCGGTTACCTTTATCTTTATTGGAGTGCCCCACTGAAACTTTAGAACAGTTGTGATGTTCTTTTGATCTCTTTGATGCTGACTGATATGAATTCCCAGTCGATCTTTTTCTCGAGTCTCTAGCTTTAAGATCAGCATGTCTTTTCTCTTTACTTAGTTCCTCAGCTTTGTGTGTTCGGTCAACCAATACAACAAATTCTTTCAGCTCAAGAATTCCAACTAGAAGATTTATGTCTTCATTTAACCCTTCTTTGTATGTCTTACACATGGTAGTCTCGGTCGAAATACACTCCCAGGTATATTTGCTCAATCTAACAAATTTCGCTCGTACTCTAACACAGACATACGGCCTTGTTTGAGCTAAAGAAATACTTTATGTTTCTGATCTAGAAATCTTTGACTAATTTATTTCTTTCTGAACTTCGTTTGGAAGAATTCCTAGGTGATCTACTCTCTCAGCATTATGGAAATCAACGTATTCTACCACTGGTAAGCCAAATCTTTCAACAAAGATGCTGCACACTTAACATATTCAGCCAGTGAACAGGATAGTTCGTCGAAAACCTTGATTATATTCTCTAACAAGAATTCTGCTCTTTTGGGATCATCTTCAGTAGTAGCTCTAAATTCTTTAGCGTCATACTTGTGAATCTTATCAACAGGTGGCATACTAACTCGTATAGGTTCCAAACCTTGAGGAATAATAGGGACCGGTTGGGGAGCAAGAGGGGGTGCATATTGTTGACCAGCTGGGTTCGTCCGTACGAACTCAGTAAACCATTCGTTCGTTATCTGAAAGAAGAATTCCTTAGCCTCTCCTTCGTGACCCTCAGATACGGGCCTTGTACCACTCGATGCTACTCCGTGAACAGAGGCTTGAGCGTTACTCCCTACTTCATCAGAGTCAACTCATTTGGATGTCATTGCTATATAAAAACATGTTTTAAAACGGTCAAGAGTTATCACATTATCACAGGTTATATAATGACATGTATAGCTAGCCTCACACACGCTACGTTTAGTCTAAGAATTGACTAAATCGTAGCTCTGATACCAATAAATATAACACCCCTAACCTATATCCGTCACCGAAATAAGGTTACGGAGCATTACTAAAAAATTAACTTCAAACGAATACAATTTATAAACATTTCAAATCATATTGATAAATCATATTAAAACCAATCCAAATCATACATATTATCCCTTATAATAGCCTTTGAGGCCCTAAAAACATGGTAGAAACAAGTTAGGACTAAATTGAAAACTCAGAGAATTTTTTAGACAATAGTGAAAATTTTCAACACTATAGAGGTCACACGGCTGTGTGGGCATTTGAAGTAGGGACAACAGTCATGTCTCAGCCTGTGTCTGTGCCCATGTAACTCACTAATTTGGGTCACATAGCCAAGCCACACGCTCGTGTGCCGGGCCATGTACCCTTCAAAATAACCTCACACGCCTTTGTGCCAGGCCGTGTTACAGCCTGACTTGTAACCTTTTGAAAACTACAGGGGGCACACAGTTGTGTCACTTGGCCGTGTGTCACACACAACTAAGACACAAGCCCATGTATCTGCCCGTGTGGACGAAAATATGTCATTTTACAAGCTATTTTTCTCACCCATCTTCGTATGTACCTACAACCAAAAATACACATATATACAAGCCATAATAAGGCACCAAAATCATGCATAATCAAGTTATACACATGATATAATCACATACAACCAATATGCCCAAAGGCACCTCAATTGACTTCCAACAATATTTGTATCAATACATACCATAAAATTTACTTACCAAAACACAAACCATTTGGCACCAAAATGTTATTCTATCACTAGTATCAAATGACTATATAAATCATACAAAATAAGATACTAGTTCACCACATTTCCAACAAGTTACAAGCCATCTAATATGCATATTCAAAACACAATTTCATCTTCCATAATTCAAGCATATCAAGCCAAACGAAATTCATATTAAAGCAAATATTTACATGCGAAAACCGATTTCATTTGAACACCAAAATACCAAAATCAAGCCAAACCAAATGGTCATTCCAACAACCAAACATATAGGTCATCATTAGCCAAAATACCTATACATGCCATTATAACCAAAATCAAAACAACTGAAAGTATCAAAAGAGTTGATGGATAGTGTGATATAGCTCTAACAAGCTTCCAACCCGAACGAGCTTCTGATACACTATAATACACGGAAATTAACACAGAGTAAGCATATAAGCTTAGTAAGTTCATATAACATAAAACATAACTTATATTTCAATACATAATAGGTAAGATTAGGGGTGAGTATTCGATTGAGTTGAGTCGAATCGAGTAAAAAAATTCGAGTTAGTCGAGTTGACGAATCATATTTTAGCAACCGGACTCAATTTGAATTTTTTTTGAGTCGAATCGAATCAAGTGAAAAATTTTCGAGTTAAGTTGAGTCGAGTTAACGAATCATATTATTTATACTCAATGTTGCGTTTACATGGACCGATTATTTAACTAGTAGACGAAGTACAAGATTATTTAACTACATAAACAATATAATTGTTTTACCTTTTAACTTAATGAGTAAATATTAATCAAAACATCAAAATTTTGCTTTTTAACTTAATAGTTTTGACTTTTAACTTTAGAAAAGGTAAACATTTATCAAAACGACATAGTTTTGCCTCTTTTTATTTAGATTTTCAAATAACTCGAATTGTGTAATTCATATTCGAGTTAAAACAAAAAACTTAATTTTTTATTCAAGTTGATTCGAATAATTTGATTAACTCAAATAACTCGAACTATTTAATTCAAAATTTAAATTTTTTATCGAGTTTTTCGAATCGAATTGGATTTTGCTCACCCCTAGGTAAGATAACATGGCATAATCCAACTACACTTGGTCAAAGCCTAAACATGTACACCAAACATGTTAGCCATTTGATCATATAACATAGGCTATGTAATCAAGAATTAACAAAACATATAATTATATCTCATATACATGTATCACGCATTTCAATTCTCAATATGCCATGTTGTAGTACTAATTCAATGCAATTCGTACATGTCCCTATATTAGTTCGTACCAAACTCTCACCATTCTATATCACAGTAATGCCTGTTAAACTGTTTAGAATACCGTGGAATACCTAAGATAGCTCACACATAGTATGCTAACTCATATACCTGTAATCCGTCAAATCATGTACATGTATGCTTACACAAGTGTGAATCGGTATGCTTATACGAGCTGTAAAAATGGGCTTGCTCACACGAGTTGTGGGTCGAAACGTAGCTACATGATGCTGCTCACACGAGCTATGGAGTATTCGCAACACATGCCTGACCTCAGCCATCGGTACGATGTTCAGGACCAGCACCCGAATCATGCAAATCCTAATTACATGTCATTTGTATCCTACGAATTCCTAAGGTTTGAACAGGACTCGGTAGTCATCGTATGTCGTTGGATATACAATCAGTATATATGTGTGATATTTCACAACACATGTATAATTCAATTAAAAACATATAAACTCAATTTAATCACACGAACTTACCTCGACGAGTAAATATAAATACGTAGGTGACTAATCTGAGACTGTACTTGCCCCAATCTAAAGCCGTACGAGGTCTGTCTTGACTATACGGATAAATTTAGCTCAATTCAATATGTATTTTATTAAATTTAACCAAAAATCATATTTTGGAAAATTTACTAATTTGCCCTTATACTTTTAATTTCTTGAAATTTAGTCACTAGCTCATAAAAATGGAAATTTCATGAAATTTCACCACAACCCACTATGGAAAAAATATCAACTAGGTCCCTAGCAAGCCTTATATTTCATTTATTCACAATTTCACCATGTATAATTTTCTATTTTTCAATTTAATCCTTATTTGACAATTTCACCAAAAATCACTTAACAAAAGTTGTTTATCTAACAACAACTATCCATTATCTTCCATAACTCATCAAAACTCATGCACATTCATTAATGGAAAAACCCTAATAGTTTAGCAGTTTCACAAGTTAGTCCCCAAGCTAGCTAGATTAAGCTACAACGATCCCGAAAACATACAAATCAATAAAAGTGAGACAAAAATCATTTACCTATAGGCAAAATAGGGTTGGCTGAATTTTAAGCTTCCATGGTTCTTTTCTATTTGAAATTTTGTTGAACATAGGTTAAAGATGATAACTTTATCTTTTGTTTTATTTAATATTAACTTTATTTACTAGTTACTTAATTAACCTTAAAAATTAATCAAAATTTAATAATGTCTAACCATGCTCATCCACTAACACATTTTTGGTCTATTTACCATATAAGGACTCAAAATTTAAATTTCTATAGCTATTTAATACCTTTAGCTACTAGAACTCAACTTTTGCACTTTACGCGATTTAGTCCTTTTTATCAAATTCAGCATGTAAACGATAAAATTTTTTAACTAAAATTTTATATGATACTACTATCATGCTCTAGGAAATAAAATAATAATAAAATAAATTTTTTAATTCAAATTTGTGGTCCCGAAACCACTGTTCTGATTTCACTGAAAACGGGTTGTTACATCTACTCTAATACTCACCACCTCTATGAGTTCTCACAATTTTGATTTTCATACCGTGTTGTTTCTCTACTTCAGCATTGAAAACTTCAAAGGTTTTTAAGGATTCGCTTTTGTGATGAAGCATGTAAAGATGCATGTATTGTGAGTAATCATCTATGAAACTGACGAAGTATTTTTGATCTTGTACATCCATATCTGGGCAACATATATTAGAATGGACGATTTTTAATATGGTATAACTCCTCTGGGCATCTTTTTTTGACTTGTTAGTTTGCTTGCCCTTAATGTAGTCTATACAAGTATTAAAATCAGTAAAATATGAAGTATTAAGTACTCCATTATTTACTAATCTCTCAATCCTTTCAATGAAGATGTGTCCTAATCTCTAGTGCCAAAAAATAGAGGATTCTTTATTTATAACACAACGTTTAGTACTTGTTTGAACATACATAACATTATGAGTAAAATTATTCTGCAAATTTAAAAAATAAAGACCATTAGATAAAACACCATTTAATAAAATAAACTAAAACCAGAGTTTTTTAAAAAGTAAAATAATACCCAAATGGTCTAAGTTTTGAAATAGAAATTAAATTTCTAGAAAAATTGGGAATATAAAAAGTCTTTTCTAAAATTAAAACAAAGCCACTCATAAGCACTAATTCGCATGTTCCAATTGTTTCCACATGTGACTCTATCTTATTTCCTGAATAGATGTGACACTCAGGTCCCAATGGTTCCTCAGTTTTCTTAATCCCTATAAGGAATTGAGATATGGGTTGTAGAACCAGAATCAATCCACCATGTGCTATAACTAACATAAACCATATTGGACTCAAAGAAAACAAGTGAGTTTAATTTAACTTTCTTTTGAAGTCAGCTCTTAAACTTGACACAATCCTTCTTTAAGTGTCCTTTCTTTTTACAAAAGAAACACTTGAACTTTTTTTTTTAAAATCAGCTTGGAATTGCATTTTAGCCTTCCCTTTTTGCTTGACTAAGACCATCTTCTTTCCTTGAGTAACTGTTAGTGCACTCTCTCTCATCTCCAGTATGAGTCTAGCCTCTTCCTGATCACACATAGTCAAAAGCTTATTGATAGACCACTTATCCTTATGTGTTATAGGAGATCTTAAATGATAGTGTTCAATATAAAGTGCACCTAGAAAG
The DNA here is from genome assembly GCF_007990345.1 of Gossypium hirsutum. Classification (NCBI taxonomy): domain Eukaryota; kingdom Viridiplantae; phylum Streptophyta; class Magnoliopsida; order Malvales; family Malvaceae; genus Gossypium; species Gossypium hirsutum. Next base: position 9,804 of record NW_024402798.1, read on the forward strand.
ATTCAGACATTTCCACCTTAAGTGCTCTCAGTTGAGATGCTAAATCTTTTATCTTGTTGATGTGATCACGTACACCTTTCACGATAATGAGCTTCATTGATGTGAACTTTATGATTAGGGTGCTAGCTAATGACTTTTAAGAAGTTTTGAACTGTTTTTCAATAGTCGTTAATAATTCTTGGACATTCTCATAATGCTTAATTGAGCCACAAACATCAACAAAAACTCGACTCTTTATGAACATGATACTTAAGCGATTAGATCACTCCCTTTTTTCATACAGAGCAAGATCAACCTGAATGCTGGTTTCAGTAATATGTGGCTCAAATTTCCTTATGGCATAGTCAATATCCAAGCACCTCAAAGTTCACTAGTTAATTTAGGGAAATCTACTACATTATCAAACATATTCATAGGTTATAAAATTGCAATATAAATTAACGTGCATGCTTAACAAAAATTTTGAGGCAAACATAAATCATAATTTACCAATGCAAATTATGTAAATAATGAATCTAGTGACATAAAAATTGCCTGTGGGGTAAATTTTTAATTCAGCTAGATCGACTTTATGATAGAATTATTTACTATCATTTTTTTATGAGATTATTAGATTCATTTTCATAACTCCTGTGGGAAATTATTAGAAAAATCATTTAATAATTTTATCTTAATAAATTTTGCAATGCATTTTGTATGTGATTTTAACTTTAATAATTTTATTAATCAAAGATGTTGTGGCTAGTCTTTAACTAAATAAAATTATGAAAATCACTTAACTATTCTTAAACTTTATTCAAGATTGTTGCTAAGTCATTATGCAACATATACTATGTATAAACCTTATAAGATCCTTACTACAATAAATAATTGCACTTAATTAAAGTTGTCGTAGCTAATTCTCTAATTAAATAAAAATATTTGGATCTCCGTACATATATTCTAAAGTTTTATTAATAAATACCTTTGCAATAAGTCTAAAATTTTTATACACCTAAAAACTGTAAACAATAAATTTGTAAAATTTTTCACTAAATTATTTATAACATCATTAATTTTAAAATTTTCATTTAAACAAAATCCAATAATTTTGCACAAAAGTTTGCAACAAAAATTCTCAAAAAATGTACTAAAATAATTAAAAAAACTTGACGTTATTATTTTGAAAAATTTACAAACTTTTAAAATCAGATAAGGTAAAGATAAACCATGCTCGGATACCAAATGTTACCATAAATAATGGTTTACAATATAGTCTAGAGAAAAAGATCGAATAATAATATCTACCACCATTATCTGAATTAAATGCCAAAATCCAAATATTGTGACACCATTATCGAGCACATCAAACCATCAACGAGGACATATAATTTAGCCGTACGAGAAATTTAAAATTGCCAAAGTCTTCAAAGTACTCGAAAACTTCACTTGGTGAAAATTTTTTCTTTTGATTTATCTTTTGTGCTTAAAAATCTTATGCTAGTTAGTATTTATAGTTGTGGTTACCCCAATTAAAACCACCAACTATACATTTCATTTTCTCATGTAGAAGTTGAGTACAGCAAAAGTGGGAATGAGCAGCAAAACGTGGAGGTAATTCCCACGAGCCAATAACGGTCAATGGTGTCCTGGTAAGTGATTATAACTGCCTATAAACCTTTTTTTGTCATATCTACGGATCCCCCCATAGTGAAACAAGCTACCAGTCAACTACTCACTTTGTTTTCCACATTTTCAAGTCGGACATGGAACTGTATAAGATTGTGGCCATATTTGTTTTCTAATCAAAAGCTTAACAAGTCCTAGCTAGGTTTACTGGTAAGTACAGAGAAAGTCCCCATTATTTTTGAACCAAGCAAGTACATTTAGTCTCAATATTAACTTACCTTATCTCTTGAGAGCTAGTTAGCCATGGATGAGAATTTGGAGCTGAGGCTTATTGCAGAACGAGAAGAAGAGAAAAGTGATCTGAAGAGAAGAGTTTGGGTTGAAACAAAGAAAATATGGAGGATTGCTTTTCCTATAATGTTGACTAGAGTCACTTCCTATGGAATGATTGTTGTCACACAATCATTTCTTGGTCACATTGGAGAAGTCCAGCTTGCCACTTTTGCACTCATTCAAAGCATTTTCGTACGGTTTATCAATGGTATTCTGGTTAGTAATAATCTATAGATCTAATTAGTTAACTTCACATTCTATTTTTTCTTTTTCTTTTTGGATTAATGTATTTGATTGAATGCTCTCTCATTAGTTTCATGTAATTTGAAAGATCGGAATGTCGAGTGCGACTGAAACACTATGCGGGCAAGCATTTGGAGCAGGACAATACCACATGATGGGGATATACCTGCAACGATCCTGGATTGTAGATTACCTTATGGCGACGGTATCAGTCCCGCTATTGGTTTTCGCTTCACCCATCTTCAAACTGCTCGGGCAAGAAGAGGAGATTGCGGAAGCAGCTGGGAATATATCTCTGTGGTTTATCCCAATGCTTTACCAGATGGTGTTTCAACTAACCATGCAAATGTTCCTCCAAGCTCAGCTCAAAAACTTTATTGTTGGATGGCTAAGTGCTTTTGCATTTGCTCTTCACTTGTTATTGTCATGGATCCTGGTTTACAAGCTAAACTGGGGTGTTGCTGGGGCAATGGGTTCCTTGAATATATTTTGTTGGATTATGGTTGTAGGGGAGTTTGTGTTCATCTTAGGTTGGTGCCCCAATACATGGAAAGGATTCTCCAAGGCTGCCTTGTATGATTTATGGCCTACAATAAAGCTGTCCATGGCCTCTGGCCTCATGATTTGGTAACTTATTATGATGCGATTTCACTTTGTTACTGCTTTGACATGATATGATATCAGCAGGTGATTGTTTTGGATTTAACAGCTTAGAGTTGTGGTACTATGCCATTCTTGTGCTGCTGGATATATGAAAAATGCAACCATTGCCATCGATGCATTCTCCATCTGGTAACTTCATTTTTTAATTTACGTTTTTCCTGCTCAAATATTTTACCAAGTAATCAAATTTATCTGCAGCCTCAATGTCAATGCATGTGAATTCATGATCTGCCTAGGCTTAACTGGTGCAGCAATGTAATCTCTTTCTTTCTCTATATATTGTAATTCATTCTTAACCCTTTATACTAAATTCCTTTATTCCATCATTATATATTCTATAAATTGCGTTGGTTTTGCAGAGTTCGGGTAGCCAACGAACTAGGAAGAGGAAATGCGAAAGCATTGAAATTTGCAATAAAAACAATAATGAGTGAATCAATATGCATTGGAATGTTATTCTTTGTATTGTGTTTAGGGTGTTGGCGTCAAATTTCCTACTTGTTTACAAGTGATGAACAAGTTGCACAAGTTATATCATCTCTCTCAGATCTTCTTGCCATTTCAGTCTTGTTCAATAGTATTCAAGCAGTATTAAGCGGTAAGAACTAAAACTTGTCCCCTTTTATATATATTTTGCTTTTATTTATATTTTCTTTTTCGGGTTTTTTTTCCCGAGAATTAACCTTTCTTGTCTTGTGCTTATGTTAACATTTATTTTTATATCAATGTTGACTTGATAAAAATATGTTTGTGCAATTTCAGTATTAAATCTATGGCTATTGGTATTTTCATAGATGAATCTACTACTAAAATATAAGAATGTTTTAAGTCCAACCAAAACTCTCAATTATTGGAACCTCACAACCATACTTTTTATGAGTTAATGCACAATTTGCCCCCCAAAGTTGCACTCGATTATTACTTTGGCACCTAAAGAATTTATTTACTAGTTTGGTACTTGAAATTTCCAAGCCGTTGTCAGTTTGCCTTAGCCATTAACAACATTAAAAAACAAGATGACGTGACACGCAGCCAAATCACCCAAATCTTATTTAAGGAAAGTTATAAAGTGACCTACCTTGAGACCTTTTTGAGGATTAGAGGATGTGTGTGGTGGGAGAGTTGAATTTACACTCATAAGGGCTCGTGAAGGGGCTGTTGTGGGTTTTGGTGCTCTGATTTTCTGAAAGGTGTTGTAAAGTTGAAAAGGTAACTTCTTGTATATGAGAGTAACGTTGAGAGGAGAAGGTATCACATGTTTCAGACACATACATTGATTGTCGTGCCTTACATTACATCAACGGGAAATGATGCTAATGATTATCTTTGCAGTTATATCTTTTCAGATGTCATGTGTTGAAAGTGGAATTGTCCATGAAGCATTGCATTTGTAGCCATTTTGAGTATGCCATTTGGTTGAAGGGATTTAAATATCTCTCAAATTTGAGCCCTAATTCTTACTTTCTATTTTAAAAAATTCTCTAAGTTTCCACACTTCTTTTCTTTTCAAATACTTCTATTTGTTGTTATTTCTTGTTCTTTTTCGTTCATTTCCATTGCCTCTTTACTTGTTAGAAGTTTGTTTAAGCGCTCATGGTGTGATAGAAAAGGGTGAGTGATGATTTCGTGTTTCATTTAAATTTCGTTCATGGTATTAGAAATGACCAATGGTAATCATGGAGGAGAGGCTAGTAGTAGCGCTAGTGGTGAGGGTGGTCGAAGTGGAAAGAAGGTGTCGCATTTGAAAAGGGAGATAGTCGACCGTGTTTCATTTAGTGAATGAATAAAATTAATGAGATGTGAAAATTGTTACTCTATCATGAGATTCAATCGGATAATTATCAGTACAAATTTAGAATCCATTGTGGTGAGTATTTATTAAGCCCGGTGAGTAGGCCAAATCACGGCAAAGGAATGTACAACCTTAGCTAGTTTAGTCATGTTTAGCACCCCAAGAATTTTATGAATAACCTCGTAGGATACCCATTGGCTAAACCTATTTACTGATGAGCCCTCACTCAAGGACAAAGGGACCCACATGTCATTTGATGCTCTAAGGCACGACAAAGTCAAAACTAGGACAATCTATAACTTAGGCAAGACAGCGCAACACCTACCATAACTGACAACTGACCTGTAATAACAATGCATGTTTCGCCCTAAACTCTAACTCATCTACACAACCATATGGCTCGTCATGTGGCATTATGAGATAAATGGATGACACCATATCTAAGCCTAAGCACACGGGAGAAAACGGATCCTTGCCAAGTCACTCTTTCCTTCTCCTTCATTCTCCTTCCTCCTTCTCATCGTCGACTCTCCACCGTATGCAAGTGAACAGGACCTTACTTCCTCTATCTCCTCCTCTCTTTTCGTACTTAGTATCAACAATTGGTGTAATGAATGTAGATCGAACATGCTACCATAACTCACTCAAGTATTATCATCCCTGAGAATATTGAAGAAAGAACCTAATTGTAACACCTCTAACCTGTATTCGTCGCAGGAATAGGGTTACGAAGCATTACCGGATATTACACATCATTCACATACATTTATGCATTCATAATCGTAAACTATTCACAAACATTCACATTGTCCCTTACAAGGTAATACGAAACCTTAAAACATGTATAAGAGTGGTTCAGGACTAAACCAATCACATATAACAGCTTCTGGACACTTAGAAAAATTATGCAATCACAGGTCACACGCCAGTGTGAATAGGCTGTGTGACTCACATGATTATCAAACATGCCCGTGTCATAGGCCGTGTGAAAACAGGGCATACATACTGACTTGTACCACATGGCTAGAGACATGCCCGTGTGCCTTAGTCATGGTCGAAACTGACTTGGGTCACACGGCTAACCACACGTCCGTGTGTCTAGCCCGTGTACCCTTCGAAATGGCCACGCATGCCCATATACCAAGGCTGTGTGCCTCATATAGCCACCAGACACGCCCGTGTGTCTAGACCATTGTCAAAACTAACTTTTAATTGTAAGACTACTCCAGGGGACACACAGCCATGTAACATGACGCCCGTGTGGACAAAAATAGACATTTGCAAAGCCAATTTGCCACCCTAATCTCAAGCACACAAAGCAACCAAAATAGCATAATTTCAATACACTTATAGGCAACCAAATTCACCAAACATACACATATCATGCCATCTAAACACAACCATTTCAACATCACATAAACAAGCCAACATATAAGGCATCATATGCATCACATATATATAACACTTAGCAAACACAATTTACACTAACTTTTATGGCAACACATGCCAACATTCATAAGCCAAATCTCATGGCTAATATTATAGCTCAAGTTACATCAAAATGACACTAGCCTATACATGTCATATACTATATATATCCAGAGGCCCCAAAAGTACCAAAAGTAGTCGATAGTGTGAAGATGGTTTCCAATGATCCCCGATGTCCGAGCTAGCTTCGATAATCTATAAAACATGGAAAGAACACACAAAGTAAGCTTTAAAAGCTTAGTAAGCCATATACAAATAAACTTATCACATATCACAATTATAAACCAATTCATTCATACGAATCATGGCATAACACAATAGCAAGTTCATATTTCTCATTTAGCTCAATTGTTCATAATCACTTACTTATAAGTACATCACATTTCCATGTAGCTCACATATCAAAAGATCATATTCATACTCACCTTTCATTGCCAAATTCCCCATACAGCTCATACGTACCTGAATCGGATATACATTCACATAATTATTCATTTCTCAAGATCCCCGTTGAACCGTATGGAATCAAATAGGATACACGGATAGCTTGGAAAAACTCGTACAATGCCAACGTCCTAGACGTGCTTACATGTAATCAAATATCGATGCCATTGTCCTAGACAGGGTCTTACACAAAATCAATTACGATGTCGATGTCCCAGACATGGTCTTACACGTAAATCTCAATTCGATGCCAACATCCAGATGTGGTCTTACACAAAATCACATATCGGAATCCTATGTCATGACATATGTATCCTAACTATTCCTATGGTTCTTACGGGACTTTTCAGACATCATCATATTATTTGAACTTTCTCAGATTTCTCATATTCAACTCAAATAGCCATTCATCACTATTCATTAACATATAAGCAATAATAATTCAATAAGTCGAACGGATGGAATTGACTACTCGATCATTTCGAATTCCCTCGATCTAATTCCATTTTCTTTTGTTCTTGATCTAAATAAATTCAATTTTAACTCTTTTATTCAACAAATCATTCAATTTAATTCAATCCATATACATATATTTAAGGCAGTTTATAAATTAGCCCTCACATTTTCACATTTTAACACTTTAGTCCCTATTTCATAAAATCACAAAATACACATAATTTCATATTTCTCATGCTTAGCCGAATTTTCATATAGTCTCTAGTAGCCCATAACTTTCACTTATTTCACATTTTAGCCTTTCAATTTCTCATTTTCACAAATTAGCCCATAAAATCAAATTCATCAAAAATCCGAATACAAAACATATTAACCCAACACATATCTTTCATTTTTCATCAATTAACAACACAAAACTCATGGATTCATCCATGGCATATCTCAAAATCATCATCAAATTCAAAAATTCAAGCATGGGCTAGCTAGAGCACTAAGCAACAATCACAAAAACATAGAAATCATCAAAAACTGAGCAAAATACATACCTCAATTAAGCTCAACCATAGTCGAATCCTAAATGAACTTTTATCTTTTCTTTTCTTTTGATTTTCGGTGATAGTGGTGATGATTTAAGCATATAATGACTTTGTTTTATTTAATATAACATTAATAATCAAATACCAATTTTACCATTTACTAAATCACATAAAAATCACTTAATACAAGCCCATTTATGTTCATCTATCATTAAAATGGTCTAATATCATCATAAGGACCTTTGATTATAAAAGCTTTAACACTTAAGACTTTTAACATATGGAATGCCACTTTTACAATTTACGTGATTAAGTCATTGTTATCAAATCGAACACACAAATTCTAAAATTAGCACACAAAACTTTCACACATGTAAAATCTCATACTATAAACACATAAAATAATATTAAAATAATTTTCTAACCTGAAATTTGTGGTTCCGAAACCATTGTTCATACTAGGGTCTAACCGAGCTGTTACACTAATAAACCCAACCAACCCAAAATCAACCTTAGCCAGCTAAAAAGAAAAAATAGCTAGGCACCTCTAAACTCATCTCAACTCCAAGATAATGCCAAAAATATCCATCCACCTGTACTATGCGTATCCCCATAACCCCTAGATATATCGTGGAACCTATCCTCACTATTACCAATACCCCCACCATGGTACTACTCCTATTTCCACAGGGCAACACTAGTGCCCCACCAGTCGACCAAACATCCTAAACACGAATAATCTAGTTACCAATAATTTACCAAGATGTAAGAGCGAATGAAAATGTTAGGAGCAAAACTCTAAAAATAGCAAAGATTGTACTAGAAGCAAAAATAAGGCAAGCATCAGTTGGGCTAGAAGAATGAAAGAAAGAGAAAAAAGAACGCCAACACTAGTTGGACCAAAAGAATGAAAGAAATGAGTAAATTATTAAAGAACTCAAAGCTGACAGAGATCCCTTGTGACATGAGTACCAAGCCCATGAGGAAGAGATAACTTAATCCTTTTTTGATGGACAGCAAAACTTTATGCATAAAGATGGTATCTTGAACCAACCTCTGAAGTGAAATAACCAGTAATTCAACCTCTAGACCAAAACTGTCAAGGATAGGGTGCCTCATTAGAGAGAAAATGTAGGCATTAAGATGGGAAACCTAAGCATTTTTTAGTGCTAAACTAGATATTGTTTCATGGAGTTATTAAAATGAGCCCCTAGCCATAAAAATATTGGCTTACAGCCTCCCTTCGACATTCAAGTTCTCTAAGGTGATGTTTAGAGGACAAGGCAAACCGCAGGATCATTTGACTCATTATAACAATCACATGAACATCTAGAAGGTGCCAGATACAATAAAGTCTCAAGAATTCTCAATGACCTTTAAGGATATTGCTCAAACATTGTACTTGTCATTACCAAAAGGTTTTGTTCACACCATTGATGAATTGGCCAATCTATTCATAAATAGATTCCTAGCCAACAAAACCCTACAACAATCCCTAACATACCTTATGTCCATTAAGAAATAGGGTAATAAGTTGTTCAAAGAATCCATACGTCGATTCAATGTTGTTATTTTAACACAAAGGGGGTATCTGATGACTTAGCCAACCAAACATTTATAGCAAGCACGAGCCACCAATTTCTCAAATACAACCTAGTTAGTAATCCCCTGATAAACTCTCTGCACTGTATGAGTTAGTTATAGTTTTGCAGAAAGTGAAGAGATATAAAGAAATAATAATGGGTAGGAATGAAGCAAAACCAAGATTTCATGTTTCGCATATCTCATACTCCTCGCAAGTCTTTAACAACTCACATAGTGGTCGACCCCTACTTGGTGATCGTTGAGGTTAAGATCCAACTAGGGGTTTACCAAGGGGAAAAAATTTGTTTCTCCCATTAGTTCACCCCACCACTCAAGATTTGTAAGAGAAGATAGACAACGCCAACAACATACACTAGAACACCCTACAATAGGTTTTGGTCTTACCTTGACATAACAAGTTTTTCAACTCAAATCCTCAGCCAGGCAGAACATCAAGGAATCCTAGAAATGCCCCTACCAATGCAACCAAATCAACATAAAAGTAATTCTAATTTGCATCCTAAACTTGAGCAATAACATACTCACAATGCTTTATGTATTTATTAAAGAATAGACTTTCTATTTATAAGCATAATGCATGTATCTTCACTTAATTGATTGCTTAAGTTTCTTTGAAATAGTATAAGCTTTTTGCTTTATCTTTAACTAGAACCATCCTTTAAATGTAGCTTTGATCATCTCTTCATATGAAAGCCTTCTCAATATGTTGGACTCTCATTATTTAGTTTATTTTTTAAAGATAATTATCACATAATTTTGATACATTATATACATTATAAACTTGTGTAAAATATTACCAATATTGAAAATGGTAAAATAACTTGTTGATCAAAACTTATTTTCTGGCCATATTGCAATAGAAAGTGATGCAACAATTCTTTACACATCTCCATATATATGAAAAATTTAAGACATTAATAATTCATATTAAAATTAATTTGACATTCATGTTGTATTCATATCCTACATATATATATTCATGTAATTTGTTTGAAAAGAAAAAGGTTTAATATCTAAAGTCTTAAATTGATGTTTCAGGTGTAGCAATTGGAACTGGATTCCAGAGTACAGTAGCAATAGTGAACTTGGGATGCTTTTATATTGTAGGAGTACCTGTTGGAGTTATGTTGGGTTATGTTATGAATATTCAAGTTACGGTAAGAATAATATTTTTTATATAGATTTATTATTATTTAATCTTTTATAGTTAAAACAATGCACGAGCATTATTTTACGTAAAAGAAACTACGTTTTTGTGATTAAAATCATAAAATTATCAAATTCAACAAAAAAATATATAATAAATGTTATTTTTGAGATTTGGAAGCTAGATTTTTAAGAGAAAATAATTCTATTTTCTTTAACAGAGAATTCATATTATTGAAATTTTACATGTTCTGAAAAAGTAAAATATATATATATGATTATTTATTTTAAATTTTTGGAGAATTTTATTGATGTTTTAATAGGGACTATGGATTGGATTGCTTAGTGGGGTGGCATTACAAATCATCATTCTTGTATTCATAGTTTGGAGAATAGATTGGGATGAACAAGTTGAAAATACTTCTCAACGTCTCAACCATTGGCTTATAGAAGAAGAAGAAGAAGAAGAAGAAGAAGAAGAAGAAAAAGAAGAAGAAGAAGAAGAAGAAGAAGAAGAAGAATAAAATCAAATTCAAAGCCTACCTTGAGCTTAATTTTAACTAAGAATTTTCATCTAGATTTTTAGTTGCTTCATCTACAACATTATTTTTTCTTAACTTGCTTTGGATGATTACGTTGTTCGAAAAATAATCACTTCAAGTCGGATTGAAAAAAAGATGTTGAACAATTAAAAGAGTCCAACTATAATATTCTAAAATTTATTTTAATTCCATCATGATATAAAAAAAGTTAATATATTAAAAATAAACTTGATATGTTTTGTTCAATTAAACATTATTTTTTTAAAAGTAAATAATATATATTTAATTTTATTCATAAAATCCATTGGTATTAACTAAAAGCATAAATACTTTTGGAAAAACCAAAATACCGACCTGAGATAGTAAATTGTCAATATCAATTTCAGTATTTAGAAATTTAAATTGATTATAACCAGTGAAATTCTAACATATGTCAAGCTAAAATAAAAAAGTCAAATTCTATTATTAGTCTTTATATTATATGTTTGTTGCATATTTAGTCTATATACACTAATTTTGTCAATTGTAGTCCTACTTTTCAAATTTCAAAAACCCAAAAAGTAGCCATTAAATTGTTGGGTCAAGTTATGCTATTAGTCCCATACTATATGTAAGTTGTGGATTTAGTCTCTATTTTCTAAGTTAATCATTTTTAGTCCTTATAATTTAAGAATTTGAAATTTCAGGCATGACTCAAACATGGTTGTTGAACACTTAACTATAGTTACATTACTATTTTTAGTATTTTGTGTAAACAACAAAATAGCATTTTTTATAACAAACTAGCATTTTAAAGATGGCACTCAAGTGGGTTTCTGTTGAGTTTTTTTTTTTTGAGTCTTCTAAAGGTAATTACTACCACACTACGACAAATCAGTGATTTGGCAACATATTTTGATGCCACTTTTAGCAAAATATGCCACAACATTTTTTTGGTATTTTTCATTTCCGTTTTACAGTCCATGATCGCAGTTTCTGGCTGCCCCTCTCAACAATGTCGTTTCCTAATATCAAACTTACATTTTTTCCTTAGGAGTACCACAACATTTTACATACAATGGCATTTATAAGTAGAAATGACGCCATATAGTTATTTCAAGAATGCGAGGAGTTACCCTGCCCAAAAATCTCTTGGCACGAGTTCGAACATTACTTATAGCAATGATTATTGTAAGAACCAAAGTTACACAAATTGGTGTCAATTTATGGACCACTCGCCATAGGTTGAGAAAAATGTTAACTTTCACAAATGTATTTTTTATGTATACTTATACTGGTTTTTTATGTACAAAATGTCATCATATGTTGCAAAAATTGGTGGTAGTTATTTATCCAAGTGTTATAGAATGAAGAAAATTTATCATATTTTTTAATCAAATTATTATTTTACTTATAACAACATGTGACTAGTAAATCGCTAGTAACCTTAGAGCTTTTAAGGCATTTTTATGGAAAATGTCACAAATGTTAAATAGTGGCAATGGTTATGATTTAAACATTACAAAATGGTCAATAATCAATTAATTGAATGTTGTTGTTTTGGCTTGTAGCAAAATTTCTTATATAATCATCACAACATTTTCTTTTCTCCCCCTCTCCTATCTTTTGCATTTGTCCATCCCTTGCTATTGATCTCTTTATCACAAACCAACCAACCATTTGTCATAGAAAATTTTTTGTTTATATATCTATAAAGAAAAACCTATTTATTTATTTTTTCCAAACTTATTTCTTTCTATCGCATTCTTCAACAACTAGTTTATTACTGGATAGCATAATGAAGTTTTAAAATAGTTGCTGAGATATAAGCTATGTGTTTAGGAGGAGTGACAAGAGAGTGGGCAATCCTTCAAGAATTGCAGTGCAAATAGTAAACAAATAGAAGACATAAGAGTTGTGTGCGCAGTTCAGTTTCTTATATCTGTAGAGCCTAGCTTAGTGAGAAATATTCACTATCTTTAACACTTACAAACAAGTGATCCTAATCTATCACACACCTGTGACAATTTTCTAACTTTTGCACATTGAAAGAATCATACTCTCACCATTAAATTCACCCCTATGAATTTAGCAAGTAAAACCACAACAGATAAGGTTTTACTATTAAAATGCACTATCTAATGACTTGATTTTAACCGGTGTTGTGAAATATGATTTCGAAACCCAATGCTGTGAACTGAGTTCGCAAAATTATGAATAAAAGGATTTATGTATTTAATATGAAAATATATTAATGGTCGGTTAAGTAATTGAATCAAGAAAAACATTAATTATGATTCAGGGGCTAAATTGTAAAAATGCAATAGCTATTGAGTTTTAATTTAGAAAATGTTGAAGGACCTCATGGTTTTTTAGCCATTATTAATGCATGAGAAAGTGGATGGGACCAAACTAATCCATCAATTTCCATTTAGATTATGAACTTTAAGCCTAAGTTAATTAAGTTTAATGGTCTATAATTATGGGTATAAAAAATTAGTAGGAAAGAGAATAAGATGATCATCTTCCCCTTTAGATTGTGTTGTCTATACCCTAAAAAGAAGAAGAAGAGCAACAACAAAACCTTCCAAGCTTCCTAACAAAATTGATCCAAATTAGCTAAGGTAAGAGAGTTTTTCTTTGATGATTTTTATAGAATTTTAATCATTTAAGCATAACAAGTCATGCCCATGTATTAGATTCTCCAATTTATAAGTTTTCATTTAGTCATCATTAGTGAATAATTATGAAATTAAGTTTGAAATTGTTAGATATTCAATTGTTAAGCTTATAATTTGCTAAGATTGTATTAGAAGATTGTAATTTTATGTAACACCCTCTTACCCAACCCAATCGCCAAGTTCGAGTAACATAATGTCACATTCATTGTCAGAGCAACTACTATTAAATACGTCGTAAACCAAACATTGAAACATCCAAATAAGTCATAAACATATTAACAATATGATATACAATTAATTTTGAGCCTTATTCAGGCTTACGATAACCCTTTTATTGGCCCGAGCATAAAATAGGACCAAATGTCAAAGTTTCCAAAATTTTAGAACATGTATCGATACCTTAGCCCGGTACCGATAGAAATTTGAGCTTCGACATTTGGAAAAAATGAATAAAAACCAATAGTATTGATACTTCACATAAAGTATCAGTACCTTTCTCAAAGTATCGATACTTTATTTTGGTATTAACATCATTTTAAGGTTCGATGTTGAAATTTAAGGAAAAATCACTAAAGTATTGATACCCTCCTTAAGGTATTGATACTTTCTAGAGAAATTCCAAAATTTGCATTTGGTACATATTTCATTCCCAACCATCATCAAGCCATACAAATACATATCCAAATCATGTCTAATTTATACCTAAACATGCTCAAAATCATATTCATATCAAAACTAATTAATGAGATACACCTTCATATTCAATCTTAACAATTCAATCATCTTTTAGAATATTTTTTACCTATCAAAAATCATCAATCAAACATTAAATACATATTAGCATATTCATATCAATCCATATCCCTAAGTACCTAAACACATACCTATATAACTTTCAAATAATCATCAAAACATGCCAACATTGTTACACCCGATTTTCATTAAACTCCCAAAATTAAAAGATAATTGAGATTTAATTAAATACAATGGTAACTCGACGGGCTCTACTAGAAAACTTGGGAATTTTGGTGGCTGATTGGTAATTAGTTGACTTTTAATTCTGGTTCAATTAAGATGGAACCTGTAATAGCCCAAAATTGGGTCTAGTTGGAACAGAGGTTTCGGGACCACAAAATCCGAGATAGAAATAATTATTTATGATTATTTTTAGGTCTATGATATGATTTCATGATTTTTTGAAAATTTCGTGGAGAAATTCTATGCATAAAGTGCTCAATTTGAAGTTAGGGACTAAATTGAATAAGTTACAAAACTTGCATTCTAGAAGTTTCTAGTATGAAATTGCTTTAAAATATTAATTAGGAGGTCTTAAATAGCAATTTGACCAATTTCTAAGCTATGGAAAAAAATTGGACATGGATGGAATTTTTGAAAGTTTAGTAAGGAAGGGCATTTTGGTCATTTGGTAATTAAAAGAAATAAAAAGGGAAAAAAAGCCAAAATTGACTCATCTTTTTCATGGAGGCCGAAATTAGCATGGGGGAAGCCATGGCTAGGGTTTTCAAGCTTTCCAAGCTCAATAGTAAGTCTGTTCTAACCCCGTTTTTCAAGTTCTTTACGTTTTTGGAATCCCGGTAATTTGATTAAGCTTATTCTAGCAATAATTTAAGCTAGGGTTCATATTTGGAAAAATACCCATAGGTGAAATGTGTTTATTTTGATGTTTTATGATAGAATATGAGGTTTTAAATTATGTTAGACAACTTGTGCTACTCGGTTTTGAGTGAAAACGAGTAAAAGGGCTTAATCGGTAAAAATACCTAATAGCCATAAGTATATGTTAGAGTGAGAATTTGATGTTTCCATAGGAGGGAAAAGTGATCATCATGTCATAAAACATAAGAATAAGGGATGAAGTTTAATTCCCGAGCCTAGGGGCAAAAGTGTAAATATGCAAAAGTTTAGGGGCAAAATTGTAATTTTTCTAAAGTTTGAGTTAAGGACTGTTTTGAATAGTACATTAATTAAATAAGTAAAATATGATGTTTTAGATCTCGGAAAATGAGATTTGAACCTAGAATGAAAGAAAAATCGAAAATTGGGAAAGTTGGTAAAATGGCCATTTTAATATCGAGGTAAGTTCATATGTATAATAAGCATTAATTTATGCATGTTTCAATGTAAAATTGATATATTTACTATGATTTCCGAGGTGTTGAAAGTATGTAAGTTGGTGTGATAATAGTACAGCAATAATGCTGTAATTTATATTTGAAAGTTAAATTTAGTGAATTAATTGAATTATGTTAAATTAAATGTTTATGGTGCCCAGTTTATGAATTGATTTAAAAATATGTCTATGGTACATGAGGTGCATTGAATTATCATATACATAAATGTGATTTCTATGATTATGGATATTATGAGAAATTGTAAGTTCATATGATTTTTAATAAGGCAATGTGCAATTTAATGTTATTACTTTGATATTAAATGAGATGTAAGTTTATATGTAAGTAATACATCAATTTTACTTGTATTATGATATTTTATAATAATGTTGGAAATCTGTTTGTTGATAATTACTTGATTGGTGAAATTGTTGGAAAAGAGAGAGAAATCCCGGTTGAACCTTCAGAAAGATTGGATGATACAGATGGTATGTAGCTAGGTCACATGTATGGTGTTGAGTGCACATCATGTGTACAAGAGAGCTACAAGACATTATGATGTAGCTAGGTCGCATGGGTGATACTATGTGTACACCATGTAGACAAGAGAGCTACGGGATATATGTAGCTAGGTTGCATGCGTGGTTCCAGGTGAAGGACACCATGTAGACAAGAGAGCTACAAGATAAACTGGCTAGGTCACATGGGTGGTACTAAGTGTTCACCATGTGTACAAGAGAGCCGAACTATATGATGGGTGGAGTTGTGTGCTGAAACCACCAAATATCGAGGATTGATCCGAAGTGTTCAATGGGAGACTCTCTATGTATTGCTTTGTGAGTTTTGTGATGAATAAGTGCAGGAACTTGGTTATGTGAATGATGTGTACATTAAGTGACCGGGATGTGGTAAGGTTATAAACAAGTAAATTATACGTGAGGATGATTTTATGGTGACCTTGTAATCATGGGCCTATACTTGTGATGTATGAAATGTGGTGAAAATGATTTGTGATATGTATGTTAAAATGAGGTTAATACAAAGAAAGTGTGAAAGAGTGAATTAGCAATAAAACTATTTTGGACAGTAGCAGTGACGTGATTTTTAAAAATCACCAAAAATAGTAGAAATTGAATCAGAGACTGAATGAGATATCAAATTAAAACTTAATGAGTATATTTTCATATAAAAGAAATAGAGCGAGAAAATGAGTTCTATATTTTGAGATACTTATGTTTTTGTGAGACTGGTTCAAAATGATTACGTGATCCCCTGTTCTGACTTTGGAAAATTACAAAAATTTGGAAAAAAAATAATTATAGGCTCAAACTTATATTTTTAAAATCCCTAATGAGTCTATTTTGAATATAAATCAACAAGAACATTATCTGAGTTCTGTACTGTGAGATAATTGATTTTTAGTGAAGAGAGGTCAGAACTGTCAGAAAGTGAAACAGGGGAAAATTTAATGAATAAACTGTACTAATTGGCTAAACCAAAAATTATGAAAATTTTATAGTGGAAAGATATGTGAGTCTAGTTTTATTGGAAATTTACGGATCTTAATTTGGAGCTCTGTAGCTCGAATTATAAATAAGTAAGTGACTATGACTCGTGTGGACAGTTTGTTGTGAGCATTTATTAGTAAATTGTGAAATCGTACTTACAAGAATGCTCTATACATTAAGGATATGGAATGGAGAGGAGGAGGAGGAAAATAAATATATGTGGAATACATGGAAACTATGTTATATGAAATATTGATATAATGAAATAAATGATATGTGTTTATAAGAAAACAGGAAGAGAATGATATGTATCATGACATTATATATATATATGACTAGTCTCAATGTAATGCTTGTGGGTATGGAGTTGAATTGAAATGTTTCAGGCAAACATGTTATTCTGCGCATCTGAATTGTGGTATTTTATAAAGATATGATCTAGCTTTAAATATGAATGCTTGATGATTAAGCTGAAGATATTTGGTAAGATGATAATCTTGGTATAAATGTATAAGTGTGTAAGAGATTAAGGTTGACCAAAGCTTGGAAAATAGCCTAGGTATATTCCACACAGGCAGAGACACGGCCATGTGTCTCAGTCGTGTATGGAACACGACTTTGGGACACGGGCGTGTGGAACCTTAAAGCATGAAATTTCTAAGATTTTCGTAAGTTCTCAGTTTAGTCCCGAATCCTTTCTAAAGTATGTTTTGGGCTCCGTAGACTCAAATAAGGGACTATGTGTAAGTGAATGAACATTTTGAAATATGAATGAAATTTTATGGCCTGTATTTTAGTTTAATGTTTGTATGTTTGTCCGGTAATGCCTCGTACCTTATCCCGGCCTCAGGTACGGGTAAGGGGTGTTACAGAACCGGCTGGTTCCTTTGTAGGAGACAAAATGATTACTGATGTAAGGCTTATTTGGGGCTTTGTGTAACACCCCTAACCCATATCCATCGTTGGATTAGGGATACGAGGCATTACCGATCAAAAACACAATTTTAAAGTATTCATATTTAATATATATATATTGTAACGCCCCAAATTTTGGGTTTTCTATGTTTCTATGATTTTTAAAATTTTTGTGTGTTTTGGTTGGTTAAATATATATTTTAGTAGGTTAGTGGGCCTTTGGAAGGCTGAAACTTAAGTTAAATCTGTGGTAGTCTTCGAAATTTTAATTTTATGAACAGGTGATGCAATTGGCGTTTGGGCTTTTAAGAGTAAAGGGGTAAAAGATGACACAAAAAGGAGTATGGTGTAGTGGCAAGGTGGCGCCACTTAGGGGACAAGGAAGTGACGCCATAGAGGAAGCAAGGGGTCCAAGGTTCAAGTCTTGGCTCTTGCAATATATTTTGGTTTTTCTTTTCAATAAATCTGGAAGCAAGTAGGTGCGCTTTAAAGTTTAATGTGTTGGATTTATGACACAAATGAGTTGATGGCCTAGTGGTGGTGGCATGAGTTGGCATGTGAGAGGACTTTGGTTTGAATCCCTTGGCACGCAAAGGTTGATTATTTTGCTATGTTGGGACGGCAAGAGTTGGTGTTGGTTTTAAACTCTGGTGATGGAGGGATCCCACATCGGGAAGCTAACATAAGAGTAGATGGAGAGCTGGCTTTAAATAGAGCAAACCATGAGGAGAGTAGGCATACCCTTCTTGGCTGATCCCTTTCGCTTTGTGACGTGCTCGTTTGGGTTGGGCGTCAGCTAAGAGTGTTTGGAGCGCGGATTAGCTGCAATCTCCTAATAGGTGTGTATTTCTCATTACTCTAGTAGTAGGACGGCTATTTCGGGCCGCGATGGGCTGAAATGGGCCATGTGGTCTTAATGGGTCCGTAGGCCCAAGTGGATAAGTTGTAGAATTACTAAAATACCCCTATAGGGTAGGACTACCGATTTACCCCTGGAGGGTAAAATGACTATTTTGCCCCTCGTGCGTAAATGACTAACTTGTGTGATGATTGGGTTAGTTGACGTGGATTTATGTTAGTTATCGTTAATTCGTAAGTCTAATGTGTTAGTGATCGATTGTAGGATTATCGTGTGGGAGATATCGTCAGCAATTGTCATCAACCAGGTGTGTAAACGACAACCTCCCATAGACTGAATCGGTAAAAGCTGAAATACCAAAACGTTGGTATTTTGTGAACTCGCGAACGTATGAGTGCTCGTGAGACAGTTGTTAATGAATATGGTGCATTTGGATGATTAGAGTGCAGAGTGTGCATTTTCGTGCACAACGGTATTTTTGGGCTTAATGGGCCGAAAACGGGCCAATGGGCCAACGGGCCCACTTTGGTAAAAACACGAGGTAAGTACTTTTGATTACTTGGTAAACGTTAGAATGAGCATGAAACCTTAGCAATAGGTAATAATTACTGAAATACCCTTCTACATGCAAAATTACTATTTTACCCCTAGGGTTATTTTTTCTAAAAAGCATGATGTTCTGTTTCTGTATGCGTATGCCATGACATATTATTTCTGTTGCATGGGACATGGGTTTATATTGATGGAGGAAGCATTCTGGCAACCTCGCTGCAATCTGGTGGCCTCGCCACATATATCTGTTATGGTGATTTCGTCACAATATCTGGCAGCCTCGCTGCAATCTGGTGGCTTCGCCACATATATATATCTGTTCTGGTGGCCTAGCCACAATATCTGTATCTGGTGACTTCGTCACAATATCTGGCAGCCTCGCTGCAATTTCTGTGGTGTGTAGCGGTTGGGTGAGTCGAGTAGTCTCCCCACATGGTTTAAGGCTGGTACGGGGGTGTTAGGGTTGGCTCTGGGTTGGGATTTCTGCATTCATGATATATTTGTTCTGTATCTGCTATGGGCCTATGGGTTTCATTCTGATTTCTGTACTGGGCCAAGGCCAGATAAGTCTGACTCTGAGGTTTGATCTGTTTTGGGCTATGGTTGGGTTATGTTACACACTGAGTTTACCGAACTCACCCTTTATTTTCATCTCTGCAGGAAATCCCCAACCATAGTGGGCTTGAAGCTGTGAGGGATTCGGAGTGGCCACATCATTTGCAAATTTGGTTTTTCTAAGTTAGTTTATTTTTATTATTTTTATATTCTGATTTAATTTTGGGTTTTAAGTTGTAATAAGGCCGCTATTTAAATTTCTTTTTTCCGCTATGGTTTTATTTTCTGATTATATTTATACTATAACGAAACTGCTAGTGTTAGGTTGCGCGGGTTTTCAAAATTAATGAACGTTTTCAAGACTCAACAAGCACAACAAATGGATAGCCTAAAGATTGATAAACCAGCTTTTCATTCAACCGTTGTTTTTACAAAGACCACCCCAATCACTTAAACCAGCGAATGCATACTAAGTCGTAAGTCCATGTGACACGTCAGATCTGGCCATAATGTCTGGGTCGGGTTTGGGGTGTTACATATATAATTAATCAAATTCGACTTATTTAAAAAAATAAAATATAATCAATTCACATTTCTAAACATACAACAAATTACACCTTGCATATACATGTCACAACAAATCTCAACTTGTTACTAATAGTATATAATGCATTTAATTGTACAGTAATATCTATTATCAACATGGTTTATCAAGCTTCCATTACCACTCATGTTATTATATATACAACCATTAAAATCATACACACATTCTTACAAATAAATGAATCATAATACACATCTTAAAATTACCGCATATACAGCTTAAGTATCAATTAATTTGAAATTTGCATGCTTTACATCTTAATACAAACTGAAACAACCAAGCGATATATACATTGTTCATACATTCCTATATAAATCATTTAAAACATTAATTATTAAAGTTTGTACATAACTACTTCAGTCATTAAATACACGCAGTTCGCCTTGTTAGAATTTATAAAATAAATCTACAATATAACTTAATAAACCAGGATCTGTCATGTCAAATCATTAAGAATAAATCAAGAACAAAACTAGATGCGGAAGCGTACCTGAATCCATGGATTCCTTGAAACTTTCTGGGACTTTGGGATTTGATCTTCCAAATTAGCACACAAGAAATTCAGAGAATATCTACTCTCTCTTTCCTAATGATGGGATATTAGAAAAGATATCTTGTGTATAATTTGGGGACCATAACCCTAATATTTATAACCTTAGCATATTAGTTCTAATCAAATTCTAATTAGCCCATCATTAATTAGAATTTGATTAGAAGAGTATCTACACATATTTAACCCATACTTTATTTAATAATTAAAAGCCCAATAAAATTCTAGCCAAATTAGATCACTTTTAATTTGGGCTAAACTATCATGATAGTAAATAATAACATGTAATTATCCTTATTATATATGTGATGTCCAAATTTTCCAACAATCTCCCACTTGGACCACATATATATACTAATTACTTTATAATTACATGTCATTATATAACCTTATGAGCTCAAAATTTTACTATCATATCCAAAAGGCATTCCGTACAATCTCGTCCATTAATTATGTTAACATAGAACCAAAGCGACTTTCATTACAAATATCGTAACTAAATCCATCCATGATCACATATATTAACACAACCAAATGACATAGATCAAGTATGGATGTGTAGCATGGAAATTACATGCAATATGATCCAAACATGTCTATTTCCAACTGGTCCTCCTTAGTGAGATCAAATCTTACCAAAATCAGAGTGTGAATAAACCAAATAAACTTTATTTCTGCAGAAAATAAACTTATTATCTTTAAACTGAAATAACTGAAAATGTGTCTATAACATAAAAGCATTTAAAAATAAAAACTCCCACTAAAACCAAATATCCTTTAAATGACATTACACCCATATGAGCAATGTGCTCTTATAAAATCTTAGGTGTAGTTCCTTAGTAAGCGGATCCACAATCATGGAGTTTGCCCTAATATGCTTTATAAGCACGTAACCACTCTGAACTTTTACTTTAACAACCAGGAACTTAAAGTCTATGTGTTTTGACTTTAATGTGTCCTGTTGTTATTGGAATAAAAGATTGCAATTTGTTTTCACAATTTGCACCTTAGTGACAAAATCTTGTATCCATATTCCATCAAAACCAGAGTCTATATACCTGATGATCTCAAACTGATTAAACCTCCAATATTGTGAGCATGTAATTTTTTGTTCTTTGAAAATACCTTATAACCCTCTTGGATGCTATCTAATGGTCCAAACCAGGGTTGCTTAAAATATCTGCCTAACATCCCAATAGTGTATACAAGATTCCAATGTATACAAACCTGAACATACATTAGACTTTCCACTGCTAAAATGTAAAAAATCTAATGCATTTTTGTAATCTTAATATCATTCTTAGGGCATTGATTGAGGCTATACTTATTATTGACAAGCAGTATGTCATTAACATATAAAACCAAATATAAAACTTTAACATATAAAACCAAATATAAAACTTTACTCCCACTAAACTTATGGTATAAACGGTTATCAACAAAATTCATCTCTAAACCGAATAAGATAATCATTTGGTAAATTTTGTAATATTATTGACGAGAAGTCTACTTAAGCCCATAGATGAAGTTCTTTAATTTGCAAATCATTACTTTTGTATCATCAGACACAAAGTTTTCTAATTGTACCATATAAATGTATGATCGATGTTACCATTGAGAAACCATTAACTTAATATTCATTTGATGTAGCTTAAAGTCAAAATATTCCACTAAAGCCATTATAACCCTTTCTCTAGTGGACCCTTTTAATGACATTCATTCTTGAGGTTGTTAAGTTTATTCTTCTGGAACAATTACCTCATCTTGAATAGGGAGTTGTTTAACATTGTCTTATTGAGGTTCTAGATTCACTTCTTAATCAATGATAGGTATGAGAGTCTAACATCATCAAAAGTGAGAGTAGTAACTGAGTTAGAATCCAATTCCTCCTCAAAAGCAATGTTTCTAACCTTATTTCTCCCCCCAAACTCAACATCCTCAAAGAATGTTGCAATTCTTTTCTGAAAAATATTCCTAATTGTGAGATCATAAAATTCATAGCCCTTAGATTGCTCAGAATTTCCTTAATCCTTAAGTTTACAGACATCAAAGAAGTCATAAGTGAT
Organism: Gossypium hirsutum; assembly: GCF_007990345.1. NCBI lineage: Eukaryota > Viridiplantae > Streptophyta > Magnoliopsida > Malvales > Malvaceae > Gossypium > Gossypium hirsutum. The sequence continues at coordinate 33,061 of NW_024402798.1, forward strand.
GTCATTTCAACCTTATCGTTTTTTTTAGCAAAACGTTTCTCAATTTCATCAAGGAAACCTTGGCCTGAGTAATCTTTTCAGATTCTGTGCCCTTAAAGGCTTCTAAAATGTTGTGCTTCATGATCATTAAACTCATGCAATTTAAACGATTCTACCTCTCAAAATCCTTTTAACATAGGGGGTGCTTTCTGCAGTGAGAGGTGTGAGTAGTTCTTCCTTTAGTGCAAGGTCTATGTTCATATAGCCAAGCACTATAAGTGCCTTTTCCATTCATTGAAATTAGCCCCATTAAGTATGGGTTAGCAGATATTGTGGCAGTAGAATATGAATTAGTTGAATATAGAACAAAAAATAAAATAAATAAAAATAAGCTCACATCAATATTCATAGTAAACAATAAATTCAGATAATGGCTAATCCCATCTCAAGATGCCAAACACAACATTAATATCAAGTCTTTGGACAGTAATATTAACAGTAAGCGGTACTCTTGTTGTAGCAATCAAACATTGACAATAAACTATGTCAAACAATGAATAAATCATTGGACTAACTTATTGCTCACATAAAATACCTTATAATTGTCACACATTTATCACCACAGATGTCGTTGTAATTCTGCCAAATATTAACTTACCTTTGGGTAAATTAATAAACGCATAAATCACAAAAACATATAATCATCTTAATATTTCAAATAAACTAATCTACACAAAAGAGGTCACTTTGGCGGCATTTTGTTTCAACTAATTTATTTAAAATATTAGACATCCTTAATTAAAAGGCAAAATCTGAATTTATTTGTTTCAAAATATTTACCTTAATTTCATCTGTCAATCAAATTAAAATATAATAATAAATATTTATATATATACATATATACATATATATTTATCCCAAAACAACATACAATGATGTTGGCAAATATAATAATAGTTGAATAAATCATAAACCATAAACAACTTCACATAAGACTTCAAATTTAAACCAAAATAATTTGAATAAAGGTAAACCTCATCTTAAGATATCGGACACTCCATTAATATTTCATCTTTGGACAAAATATTAATTTGTAAGTGATATCTTGGTGTAGTAATCAAATATTGACAATAAGAGCATGTCGAATAATAAATCTTCCTTTGGGCCAATTTATTACTCACATGTAAAACCGAATAACCGTCACATGTTTATCACCATAGTTGCACATGTAATATTATTAACCTTCACTTGGGCCAATTAACATAACTTAAGTTACATGCACACAAACTTTTATATTTTAAAACAAAATAATTTATACAAAAAAAATCACTTTGGTGACTTTTTGCTTCAATTAAGTTATTTTAAAATATATATATAAACATACCAATATTCAAATTTAAATTTTCCCAATAGTCAAATGTCAAAACTAATTTTTTTTATTGCTTTATAGACTCTGAAATAACCCAAAATAAGTTTGTCTTAATAATGCAATAAAAAAACCGAAAACCTTAATTTTTTTGACTACTTCCTCCTTTTTTTTTGTTTCAAAATCATATATCAAAACCAAACAGAAATAATGCAGTGGTTCAAAGCCAAAAAATTAACAAGCACATGTATTCATAATTTTGGCATGGATGAAAACACCAAAACAATTCACGCATATACATGTATTCATAATCAAATAGAAAAACTTACCCTAAATTTACCATGTAAATCCAAAGTTGTATTTATAATTAAACAGATATTCACATAAATACTTAAAAATATTTTCAAGCCAATAAATCTCAAAAAACAAAATCATAATAGTTGGCATATCCCACAATTCATACAATAAACCATATCATCATAATTTAACCAAATATTTGGAATCATAAGATGCTAGATCTTAACATTATATAACCAAATTTAAAACCAAAACTTAATTTCACCAATTAAACTATAAAAGATATCTTATTGAATAATGGTTAAACGTCTGTTCACACAAACTATAATCATGCATTAATCCTCAAAATCATTGATATGCATATAATATATATACACACACAAATATAAAAATAATACTGGCTTGCCTTACATATTTTATGTAAACTCAAATTTATATTCATGACTAAAATCATTATCATAAAACTTCTTTATATGCACAAATACTTAAAAAAAATCCATAACCACAAATTATAAGAAGAATCCCAAATTATGTAAAAGTCTTTATATGGGCAACTACATATGAAAATTCATAGCCACCATATTTAAAATAATCCCAAATATTTTAATATTAGTCAGATTCCATAAAGACTAAAACTTACATAAAATAATCATAAAAGAAACCAAAAGTAATCATTCGTATATATGAATTGAATTCAATGGTGAATATAATTCATCATAAATAAAGGTAAAGGATGATGATTCCATATATGTTCAACTACAAACAGAAAATTTAAAATAAATAGTGCAAAAAAAATATATCTTACCAACATTCATTTATTCGATTATCAAGTGAATTAACTTTCAAAACCAATTATACAACTCAATTGAAATTCTTCAATTGTAAAAAAGTTGTAAGTCTGTAATTTTAAATTAATAATGACTTTAACCAAAAATTATAAAATAATTGTGTGAAAAGAAGATAAAGAAATCTCATAAATCAATTTTTATCAAATAAATAAATGAACATTCATCTTTCGAATAGTATATGCAAATATTAAACTAGATTATATTTATAAAATCATAAAACTTTATTTAAAGAATCAAAACCCAAAAATTTATCAGGAATCTCAAAGGTTCAACATAATATATAATTAAAATATAAAATCCATAAAATTTCATGAATCAATTATTCAAATGAAGAACCTGAATCAATTCCCAATGGTTTGATATGACGAGGCTCGGATGCCACTTGTTAGAATTTATAAAATAAATCTACAATATAACTTAATAAACCAGGATCTGTCATGTCAAATCATTAAGAATAAATCAAGAACAAAACTAGATGCGGAAGCGTACCTGAATCAATGGATTCCTTGAAACTTTCGGGGACTTGGGGATTTGATCTTTCAAATTAGCACACAAGAAATTCAGAGAATATCTGCTCTCTCTTTCCTAATGATGGGATATTAGAAAAGATATCTTGTGTATAATTTAGGGACCATAACCCTAATCTTTATAACCTTAGCATATTAGTTCTAATCAAATTCTAATTAGCCCATCATTAATTAGAATTTGATTAGAAGAGTATCTACACATATTTGACCCATACTTTATTTAATAATTAAAAGCCCAATAAAATTCTAGCCAAATTAGATCACTTTTAATTTGGGCTAAACTATCATGATAGTAAATAATAACATGTAATTATCCTTATTATATATATGATGTCCAAATTTTCCAACAGGCCTTAGTAAATTTTAACCATTTCATGCACATACCAACAAAAAGTACACTTATTATATATGCAAATTAATCTGCCTAAAATTTCATATTAAATAACTAAGTAAAAGACATCATTCGGACATCTCAAAATTATTACTCCCATAATGTCATACATGACCTAACTTTAAAAGCAAACTCTTGATAATCACGTTTTTAATGTACAACCCTATTGCATAAATTATTATATATAATCACATATGTATATTTAGTACATTATACCATGGCCGAACATGTTAATAATGCATATGTACATAATAATTAACTTATCCTAAAATAACGATCACATTTAGCATTGAATGCATATTAAACAATCGACCAAATATACTTGAAACACATGCAACATATATCACTTTACAACCGAATCAATCAAACTAATAAACATTTATCCATCACATTTAACTATTTCGCATTTCATATTTCTAATACCAATTATCAATTTCAATAAATACATGTAATGCTTTTATTCCTTTATAGCCGAATTTACTACCTGGCACCACATGCACATCCACGTTTCCTATAGTAATTTACCTACAATAAATCTCACTTAACATTCAAGCCAGAACACATATTAAGCAAACCATTTTCGAAGCATTTAGCACCTGTCACGAATATTATACCTTCACAGCATATAACTATAAAACTAAAATAAACATAACTCATACTCACCATGACCGAATACAAACATAAAAGATTAGCCATTTTCGCATGGCTTATATACATAATCAACATTCAACATTTCAAAAGTAAATTCCAGCCTATACATGCCATAATTTTGGTTTAGGAAAAAAGGTACAAAAACAGTAGATAGTGTGATGAGCTTGGCTGACAATCCCTGAGCTTGTAGCTTGACTTCAAAATCTATAAAATAAAATAATATAATACGCAGAGTAAGATACCACAGCTTAGTAAGTCATAAGCAATTAAACAACTTAATAACATATTCAAATTGATTAAGCTTGCCGGATTATATTATCATTATCAAGGCTTAATCTTAAATCTACAAATGAGATAAAATACTACATTCTCATGCACAATACTACCTTAGTCGAATGCTCCCATAATCATATTAACCAAGTATCAATCAGCTTTCTAAGTTAAGTTGTCATTATGTAATCAATTTCACAAGTATACATATTTATATAAGCTCAAGAATCCAATTATAACATCACATACATAAACTACTTTCATGGCCGAATATATACATGATTACATATAAATGCATGTCCAAGAATCATTTCCATAATATTCACACCATTTGTTCAAAGTAGAGGTGCTCAAGGGCCGTGCCGGGTCGAGTTCAGGCCGGGCTCAACTAAAAATTTAGGCCCATTCATTGGGCTCGGCCGGGTCGGGCCCAAAAAATGGGCCTAAAATTTTTTCCAAGCCCGACCCAAATAAAAATACTAAAACCTGGGCCTGGCCCAGCCCGCCCGTATTTATTTTTATATTATTTTATATAATTTTTAAATATATATAATACATCAAAAATACTAAAAAAATCAAAATAAATATTTTCCAGCAAATTGAAAATAAATTTTAAAAAATATGTAGACTTAAATAGCACTAAGATAAATGCAACTTAACAAGCAAATTTCTCTAAAATAACAACAAAATTAACAAATGGCTTTAAAATAATAACAAAATTGATAATAGAATAAGTTTTATATAATATCCAAACAATAACAACAAAATAGTAGCAACTAATAGTAATATGGTAGCAAAATAGGGAGAAAATAACAAGAACATAACATTCAAAAACAAAAAAAAATAGTAGATTTTTTTTGTCATTTAATGAATTCGGGCTGGGCCCGGGCCAAAAATACCTTACCCGAGGCCCAACCCATTTTTTAAACGGGCCTTATTTTTTTGTCTAAGCCCATTTTCAGGCCTATATTTTTTCCCAACCCTCTAACATTTTGGGCGGGCTTTTGGGCCGGGCCGAGTAGCCCAACCCATGAACAGGTCTAGTTCATAGTCGAATACACTTATTTAAATCATGGAAGTTTATTCTTTATATCATATATAACTTAAATTATCAAACGAGTCACATACTTACCTTATCGTTGATAACTAACAAGCTAAATCATACCTGTCACTTTTTGCTCATTTAACACATCCAATCACAATTTACCTTTGCCCGATGAACCATTCGAAATTGGATAGGACACTCGGATAATTACACAAATTGTACAATGTCAACGTCCCAGACTTGGTCTTACATGTAGTCCCAAACAGGGTCTTACTCGTAAACACATATCGGAATCACATATCGATGCCATGGTCTTATTCACATACATGTATCGAAATCCTATGTCATGACATATGTATCCTAACTATTCTAAGGTTTATACGGGGCTTTCGGACATCGTAACTCGGTCGAACCAATTCAGAGATATAGTAGCCAAGCTTGATCATATTCGGCTATAGCTTATATATGTTCATACAATTCTCCCCAGCGTATAATATTAACATTCAACTACAATTAAATACGTCTATTTGCTTATAAACTTACCTCGGACGTCGTAAAACGAGACGGGACTGCTAGTCGACAACTTTCGTTTTTCCCCGATCCAAATCCTATTTCTTTGGTTCTTGATCTAAAACATATTCAAATTAAGCTCATTCAAACATATTTTCGGTCAATTTAGTCCAAAAACTCATAAATGGGAAATTACCATTTTACCCCTAACATTTACAATTTTTACAATTTAGTCCCTAATGCACAAAACACAAAATACACAAAATTTCCAAATACCCATGTTTGGCCAAATCTTACCCATTACTATACAAGTCCATGTATTTCATTTTTTTCACATTTTAGTCCCTCAAATTATTATTTTTGCAATTTAGTCCTAATTACTCAAAATCATCAAAAACTCCAATACAAAACATGTTAATCTAAAACATATCTTTCATTTTTCATCATCAAACAACAAAAATCACAAGCTATCAACAATGGTATAACTCAAAATATTTATCAAAATCAAAAATTAAAGTATGGATTTTGTAGTATTCGAAGCAACGATCTCAAAAACATAGAAATTATCAAAATCGAGCTAAAACTTACCTTGAATCAAGCTTGAAAATGTCGAACCCTAAGTTTCTTTTCTTTTTCTTTCTTGTTTTAGTTTCGGCAATGGCTTATAATATGAGCACCTATTTTTAATTATCATATATTATATCATATATATTAATTTATCATTATTTACCTTTTTAACCTTAGTTTAAAACTTTATATTATCACGTTTTAATGTCCTTAGCCATCCACTACACTTAATATTGGGCTTATTTCAAATTTAAGGCTTCCATTTAAAAAGCCAAGTGCACTCTAGCCCTTTTTAGAAATAACCACTGAATTTTCATTTTACGCGATTAAGTCCTTTTATTAAATCAGACACCTAAACGACAAAATTAAATCACAAAAATTTCACAAACATAAATTCACACTGAATAAACATAGAAATAATTTTAAAATATTTTTTAACTCGGATTCTTGTACCCGAAACCACCATTCTGTTTAGGGTCTAAATCAGGCTGTTACAACTTTCCCCCCTTAGGGATTTTCGTCCCCAAAAATCTTACCAGTGAATGGGTTCGAATAGCGTTCTCTCATTGCGTCTTTTGGTTCCCACATTGCCTCTTCAACCCCGTGTTTTTGCCACAGTACTTCAACTAATGGAATTTTTTTATTACGCAAGTCTTTAATCTCGTGAGCCAGAATATAAATTGGTTCTTCCTCATATGTCATATCAGATTTAATCTCAATCTCGAATAGACTAATCACATGTGAAGGATCAGATCAATATCTATGAAGCATTGAAACATGGAATACATTGTGGATCTTTTGTAACTTAGATGGCATCAATAGTTTGTAAGCAACCGGCCCGATACGCTCTATAACCTCATACGGCCCAATAAACCTCGGACTCAATTTGCCTTTACAACCAAATCTGAGTATTTTCTTCCACGGTGAGAGTTTCAAGAAGACTTTATCTCTTATCTGAAACTCTATATCTTTACGTTTCAAGTCTGCATAAGACTTCTGATGATCTGATGCTGCTTTTAAACTTTCACGGATCACTTTCACTCTCTGTTCAGTTTCTTTGATCAAATCGACCCCGTGTATCTTATTTTCACTGAGCTCAGTCCAGTATAACAGTGTACGACACTTACGACCGTACAAAGCCTCATAAGGTGCCATTTTGATACTCGATTGGTAGCTATTATTATACGCAAATTCAATCAGAGGTAGGTATCGTTCCCACGTACCATCAAACTCGAGAATGCAACATCTCAACATCTCCTCAAGTATCTGAATAATTCGCTCAGACTGGCCATCTGTTTGCGGATGGAAAGCAGTACTGAAACGTAATTTCATACCTAGTGCATCTTGCAGTTTCTTCCAAAACCGTGATGTAAACCTCGAATCTCTATCCGAAACAATAGATATAGACACACCATGTAATCTCACAATCTAAGAAACATACAATTCAACCAGCTTATCTAGCGAGTAGTCCGTATGTATCAGAACAAAATGAGCCAATTTAGTCAATCTATCCACAACAACCCAAACTGCATCCTTCTTGCCTGGTGTCATCGGTAAACCAGATACAAAATCCATCATGACTCTATTCCATTTCCACTCAGGTATCATGATAGGCTGAAGTAATCCTGAAGGTACCTGGTGCTCGACTTTTACTTGTTGACAGACTAAACATTTTTTAACAAAGTTAGAAATATCCCGTTTCATACCATGCCACCAATAAAGTTGTTTCAGATCATTATACATCTTTGTACTACCTGGATGAACAGATAACCAACTGCTATAAGCTTCATTCAAAATCATCTGAATCAACTTTGAATTCCTCGGAATGCATATTTGGTCTTTGAATCTCAAATAGTCATCAGCATCAACTCTGAATTCTGAATTTACATCCGTTTCACACTGAGCTCGTTTTGTGATCAACTCATTATCAACCTTCTGGGCATCACAAATTTGTTGAATAAATAACGGTCTTACTTTCAATTCAGCTACTATCGAACCATCATCAGTCATGGCCATATTCGCATTCATTGCACGCAAAGCAAATAGTGATTTTCAGCTTAAAGCATCAGTAATAACATTAGCCTTTCCCGGGTGATAATCAATTACAAGTTCATAGTCTTTTAGCAATTCTAACCATTGGAGTTGTCTTATATTAAGATATTTCTGAGTCATCAAGAATTTCAAGCTTTTATGATCAGAATAAATATGACATTTCTCACCGAATAGATAGTGACGCCAAATTTTTAATGCGAAAACAATGGCTGCCAATTCTAAGTCGTGTGTCGGATAGTTCTTTTCATGTGGCTTCAACTGTCTCGAACCATAAGTTATAACTTTACCTTCCTGCATCAAAACACAGCCTAAACCATATAAAGATACATCACTATAAATAACAAATTCTTTACCCGATTCTGGCTAAACTAGCACTGGAGCTTCAGTCAACAGGGCTTTCAACTAATCAAAACTCTGCTAGCACTTCTCTGACCACTCAAACTTAACGTCTTTCTGCAATAGCTTTGTCATCGGGGCTACAATCATGGAGAAACCTTTCACGAACCGTCTATAATAACCAGCAAGTCCCAGAAAGCTCCGGACTTCAGAAACATTCTTCGGAGGTTTCCAATCAAGTGTAGCTGAAATTTTGCTTGGATCAACTCGAATGCCCGATGCTGATACCACATGACCCAAAAAACTAACTTCACTTAACTAGAACTCACATTTACTGAATTTCACATACAACTTCTCATCTCGCAAAGTCTATAGCACAAGTCTTAAATGTTCCGCATGCTCAGCTTCATCACGAGAGTAGGTCAAAATGTCATCTATAAACACAACCAGAAACTGATCCAGATACGGTCTGAAAATCTGATTCATCAAATCTATGAAAACAGCATGTGCATTAGTGAGTCCGAATGGCATAACCAAAAACTCATAGTGTCCGTACCTTGTTCGGAAAGCAGTCTTTGGTACATCTGAGTCTTTAACTCGCAACTGATAGTAGCCTGACCTTAGATCTATCTTCAAAAATACTGTAGCTCTTTTTAGCTGGTCAAACAGATCATCAATCCGTGGCAACAGATATTTATTCTTTATAGTCACCTTATTGAGCTATCTATAATCGATGCACATTCTCATAGTTCCATCCTTCTTTTTCACAAACAGTACTGGTGCACCCCAAGGAGAGAAACTCGGTCGTGCAAAACCTCTATCTGTCAACTCTTGCAACTGAGATTTCAATTCTTTTAATTCTGTAGATGCTATTCTGTACGGAGCTATGGATATCGGAGTTTTCCCTAGCATTAACTCAATACCAAACTCTACTTCCCGAATAGGTGGAAAACCCGGTAATTCTTCAGAAAATACATCCAGATACTCATACACAACAGGTACTAATTCAATGTTTCTTTCAGCCACTTTACTGTCTAGCACATAGGCAAAATAAGCTTCACACCCTTTTCTCATATATTTATGAGCTAGCATCGAAGAAATTACTGTAGATAAACCATATAAATCACTAGATTCAATCCGAATAACCTCATCATTCTGACTCCGAAGATCAATGGTCTTTCTCTTGCAGTTCACAATAGCATCATGTAAAATCAACTAGTCCATACCCAGAATTATGTCGAACTCATCAAATGGAAGCAACATCAAATCAGCTAGAAAGCACAGATTTCGAACCACCAAGGGACAATTCTTACACACTTTGTCAACCAAAACACACCTGCCCAAGGGGTTTGACACTCTAATTACAAACTCAGTAGACTCAACAGGTAGAGTCTTGCTAAATACTAATGTCTCACATACATAAGAATGAGTAGAACCAGGATCAATCAATTCAATTACATTAGTATCATAAAGAGTGAATGTACCAATAATAACATCTGGGGATAAAGCCTCCTCTCGCGCGCGAATGGCATAGGCTCTGGCAGGAGCACGAGCCTCGAATCTGACTGTTGTAACTTTATTTACTCTATGACTACCACTCGTATTACCCACATTTCTCGATGGTCTACCCAGAGTCGCAATTTTACCCGATCTCGTGTTCTGCATGGATTTTCTTTAGCTAACCCTGGGCAATCTCGAATATAATGATCTGTCGATCCACATTTAAAATAGGCCCGATCATGTAATCTGCAACTACCGGGATGTCATTTACCATAGTGTTTACACTCGGGCTGATTTGATCTGGCATTACCCACACTGGCTACTGAGGTAGCTCTCGAACTCACTGGTGGCCTGTTCTGGTCTATTCGAGAATAACCCAAAATGGCTTTTGAATGACTAAAATCATCTCAAAACTTCTTTGGTGCCTACTTGACTGACTTGCTGAATGATCTCTTACGCAAGTCCCTAGGTTTAAAATCAACTTTCTTTTTCTCTTTCCCGAGCTCTTCAGCTTTACAGGCTCGCTCAACAAGTACCACAAACTCTTTTATCTCAAGTATGCCAACTAACAATTTAATGTCTTCATTTAGTCCATATTCAAATCTTTTACACATTATAGCTTCGGTAGAAACACACTCTCGGGCATACTGACTGAGTCTTATGAATTTCCGCTCATACTCTGTTACTGTCATCCGGCCCTGTTTCAGCTCCAAAAATTCTTTATGCTTCTAATTAATAAATCTTTGGCTAATATATTTCTTATAGAACTCAGTCTGAAAGAATTCCCACGTTACTCGCTCTCTCGGAACCACTAATACTAAGGTATTCCACCAGTGATATGCTGTATCTCAAAGTAAAGACGTGGCACACTTCAAACACTCATCTGGGGTACAGGACAGCTCATCAAACACATGGATAGTATTATCAAGCCAGAACTCAGCCTGGTCAGCATTATCATCATCATTAGCTTTAAACTCTTCAGCCCCATGTTTTCTGATTTTATCAACAGGTGGCTTATACAATCTCAGCGGATCACTTACTTGAGGTACAACGGGTATGAAAGATGGATTAGTTGGGGGTGGAGGTTGTTGTGCAGCCGGATTAGTCTGAATATATTGAGTAAACCAATCATTCATCATTTGGTAAAAGGCTTGTCCAGCCTCTCCTTCTTGGTTACTAGGAATCGGTCAAGAATCAATCGGCGTTGTCCCTTATGCGAGAGCAGGCGCTACACTCTCGACATAGTCAGCTACAGCTCTGTCGGGATCCATTTACTATATGAAAACACATTTCAAATATCAGAAGTCATCACACTATCGCAGTATATAATTATGGCATGTATAGCTAAACACACACACGCTACGTTACTCCTAGAACTGACTAAATCGTAGCTCTGATACCAATAAAATGTAACATCCCTAACCCATATCCGTTGTTGACTTAGGGATAAGAGACATTACCGATAAAAAACACAAATTTAAAGTATTCATCTTTAATATATATATATATAATTAATCAAATTCGACTTATTTAAACAAATAAAATATAATCAATTCACATTTCCGAACATACAACAAATTACACCTTGCATATACAAGTCACAACAAATCTCAACTTGTTAGTAACAGTATATAATGCATTTAATTGTATAGTAATATCTATAATCAACATGGTTTATCAAGCTTCCATTACCACTCATGTTATTATATGTACAGCCACTAAAATCATACACACATTCTTACAAATAAATGAATCATAATACATATCTTAAAATTACCGCATATATAGCTTAAGTATCAATTAATTTGAAATTTGCATGCTTTACATCTTAATACAAACAGAAACAACCAAGAAATATATACATTGTTCATACATTCCTATATAAATCATTTAAAACATTAATTATTAAAGTCTGTACATAACTACTTCAGTCATTAAATACCTGCAGTTGGCCTTAGTAAATTTTAACCATTTCATGCACATACCAACAAGAAGTACATGTATTATATATGCAAATTAATCTGCCTAAAATTTCATATTAAATAACTAAGTAAAAGAAATCATTCAGACATCTCAAATTATTACTCCCATAATGTCATATATGACCTAACTTTAAAAGCAAACTCTTGATAATCACATTTTTAATGTACAACCCTATTACATAAATTATTATATATAATCACATATGTATATTTAGTACATTATACCATGGCCGAACATGTTAATAATGCATATGTACATAATACTTAACTTTTCCTAAAATAACGATCACACTTAGCATTGAATGCATATTAAACAATCGACCAAATATGCATAAAACACATGCAACATATATCACTTTACAATCGAATCAATCAAACTAATAAACATTTATCCATCACATTTAACTATTTCATATTTCATATTTCTAATACCAATTATCAATTTCAATAAATACATATAATGCTTTTATTCCTTTATAGCCAAATTTACTACCTAACACCACATGCACATCCACGTTTCCTTTAGTAATTTACCTACAATAAATCTCACTTAACATTCAAGCCAAGAACACATAAGACCAAACCTAATCATGTTAAGCAAACCATTTTCGAAGCATTTAGCACCTGTCACGAATATTATACCTTCACAGCATATAACTATAAAACTAAAATAAACATAACTCATACTCACCATGAACGAATACAAAAATAAAAGATTAGCCATTTTCGCAAGGCTTATATACATATTCAACATTCAACATTTCAAAAGTAAATTCCAGCCTATACATGCCATAATTTTAGTTTAGCAAAAAAGGTACCAAAACAGTAGATAGTGTGATGAGCTTGGCTGACAGTGCCCGAGCTTGTAGCTTGACTTCAAAATCTATAAAATAGAATAATATAATACACATAGTAAGCTACCACAGCTTAGTAAGTCATAAGCAAATAAACAACTTAATAGCATATTCAAATTGATTAAGCTTGCCGGATTATATTATCATTACCAAGGCTTAATCTTAAATCTACAAATAAGATAAAATACTACATTCCCATGCACAATAGTACCTTAGCCAAATGCTCCCATAATCATATTAACCAAGTATCACTCGGCTTTCTAAGTTAAATTGTCATTATGTAATCAATTCCACAAGTATACATATTTATATAAGCTCAAGAATCCAATTATAACATCACATACATAAACTACTTTCATGGCCGAATATATACATGATTACATATAAATGTATGTCCAAGAATCATTTCCATACTATTCACACCATTTTTTCAAAGCCGAATACACTTATTTAAATCATGGAAGTTTATTCTTTATATCATATATAACTTATATTATCAAACGAGTCACATACTTACCTTATCATTGATAACTAACAAGCTAAATCATACTTGTCACTTTTTACTCATTTAACACATCCGATCACAATTTATCTTTACCCGATGAACCATTTGGAATTGGATAAGACACTTGGATAGTCTTAGATGTAGTCACATATCGATGCCACTGTCCCAGACAGGGTCTTACTCGTAAACACATATCGGAATCACATATCGAAGCCTTGGTCTTACTCGCACACATGTATCAAAATCCTATGTCATGTAATATGTATCCTAACTATTCCTAAGGTTCATACGGGGCTTTCGGACATCGTAACTCGGTCGAAACCAATTCAGAGATATAGTAGCCAAGCTTGATCATATTCGGCTATAGCTTATATATGTTCATACAATTCTTACCAGCATATAATATTAACATTTAACTACAATTAAATAATTCTATTTTATTATCAACTTACCTCAGACGTCGTAAAACGGGACGGGGCTGCTAGTCGACAACTTTCATTTTTTCTTGATCCAAATCTGATTTTTTTGGTTCTTGATCTAAACATATTCAAATTAAGCTCATTCAAACATATTTTCATTCAATTTAGTCCAAAAACATATAAATGGGAAAATTACCATTTTACCCCTGACATTTACAATTTTACAATTTAGTCCCTATTGCACAAAACACAAAATACACAAATTTTCCAAATACCCATGTTTGGCCGAATCTTACCCATTACCATAAAAGTCCATGTATTTCATTTATTTCACATTTAGTCCCTCAAATTATTATTTTTTCAATTTAGTCCTAATTACTCAAAATCATCAAAAACTCCGGTACAAAACATGTTAATCTAAAACATATCTTTCATTTTTCATCATCAAACAACAAAAATCACAAGCTATCAACAAAGGCATAACTCAAAATATTCATGAAAATAAAAAATTAAAGCATGGGTTTTGTAGTATTCGAAGTAACAGTCTCAAAAACATAGAAATTATCAAAAATCGAGCTAGAACTTACCTTGAATCAAGCTTGAAAGTGCCGAACCCTAAGTTTCTTTTCTTTTTCTTTCTTTTTTATTTTCAGCAATGGCTTATAATATGAACATCTATTTTTAATTATCATATATTATATCATATATATTAATTTATCATTATTTTACCTTTTTAACCTTAGTTTAAAACTTTATATTATCACATTTTAATGTCCTTAGCCATCCACTACACTTAATATTGGGCTTATTGCAACTTTAAGGCTTCTATTTAAAAAGCCAAGTGCACTCTAGCCCTTTTTGGAAATAACCACTAAATTTTTATTTTACGCGATTAAGTCCTTTTATTAAATCAGACACCTAAATGACAAAATTAAATCACGAAATTTTCACAGACATAAATCATAAATAATAAACATAGAAAATCATTTTAACATATTTTTCTAACTCAGATTCGTGGTCCCGAAACCACCATTTCGATTAAGGTCTAAATCGGGCTGTTACACTTTGGTGATCGTGTGAGAAGGGTTATATATATGTGAGGAGATTTATTCAGCAGAGAAAATTCTTCTAAATTCTGTTTATGCTACTTTCTTATCTACACCGTCTTCTTCGTTTGTTCCAAAGAAGAGAAAGTTAAAGATAGTCCTGTATGGGGCAGTGATCGTAAGGTTAAGTCTAGAATGCATTGAATTAGGTAAATTGGTAAGCCTTTCCATCTTTCTGTATTCGTGAAATTGAGAAAAGATAAGTAAGGATTTCTAAAATCTCTGAAAGAGCTCCTATATGAGATTGGAATCTAGGTTTCTAAGTTAAATACCTTTAGTTTAATTGGTCTATGAGTTGTCATGCTTAGCTGCCAAGACGAAGGAGCTTCTGGCACTTGGACATGCTAAGTTAACAAGGACAAAGGATTTAAGATGATGTTTTGTACTCTACTTATGAGTTATTGATGGATTTTGTGTTGATTGTATGATCTGCAACTATGTCTATTTTGGGTTTTGTTTATTAGAATTTTCTATGTTTTATTGTCGTGTGGCAAACTCCTTGTTATAGTGTTATGTGCCACGTTATGCATGCTATGTATGTTTATAAAATACAGAGTACGAACGAGGTTACTTTGACGGGTTAGATGAAGATAGAAAAAGTTGGCGTGATGGAGGAATAGACGGACTGGTAGGGGATTTAAGGGAGTTTGGCAGCATCATGGAATGGTTATCTACTGGTCCTTCAGGGCGACACCGTGTAAATGGTATACAAGTCCATCGAGGCGACACCGTGTAAATGGTATAAAGCTCCTTCAAGGCGACACCGTGTAAATGCTATATAGGTCCTTTGAGGTGACATTGTGTAAATGGCATATAGGTCCTACGGGGCAACACGTTGAAAAGGGTTTACTAATTCTTCGAAATCAAAATTCCATGGTTAGCCATGGCATAATCCAGTGGTGAACAGGTACACATTATGGAAAAAATGGAGTCCGCTAGGATAGTGAACAAGAAAGCCTATCGAGGTATAAAAAAAGAAGTCACTATATGACTCACGTGACTAGCAGTTTGATGTGATGATCATGGCACGTCTGAGAACGCTGACAAGCATGCTAACAAGAGGATCTGCCAAAAAGCAAAGGTAAGAGGAACTGGTTGAAGCATCTTAAACACAAGCATATGTAAAAGGAAGGGGTATTTCCTTTAAGGTATTTGCAAATAAGTATGCACCATTAAAAGTACACTATAGTTGAATGTGTAAACCATAATTGGCTATGAGTTAACATCATGGTTCTTCAAGTTTTAAATTCTAAGTGGTTATTGATAAAGAGGTCACCAGAAGAGTGGGAAGTCGGCCAATGACCACTTTAGAAGGAATGTCCACCTATAACTAACTGATCAGTAAAGTTCGCTAAAGATTTAAAAAGAAAGAGGATGTACGTCAGGATTATATAGAGCGGGGAAGTCCACTTGGGACTATCAAATATGGAAGTCCACCAAAGTAAATCTAAGAAAGAGATAGTCTGCCAGGAACTATCTGTTATTAGGAGTATCTTAGTAGAGCAGTCTGAAGTGGGTAAGTCCGAGAAGCTATTTTGCAAGTACAAGTTCATAAAGAAATGGGTACTTATTTATCAACCAAGTCTCGATTCAAGGCCGCAAGTAAGACTACCATTAAATAAGTCATCCTTAGAAGAAGGGTTTATGCACAGGCTAAGTCATAAGAAGATAATTGTGCATATTAAGTTCAGAGTAGAATAAAAGGGGTTAGGCAAAGAATCCACAATTGTGGTGAGATATTTGTTAAACTACCAAATAGTAGTAGCCAAACCAAAAATTCATTTAAATGGTTATCATTGTGAGAAAATCAAGGAAAGGTAAAATGGAAACTAAAATGAAGCTAGACAAGTTCAAGTCTCAAAAAGAGGTTGTTTGTAAGAGTAAAATTGCAAATAAATTAGCCTGATTTGTTCGCCAAATATTCATCAAGAAGATAGTATGTGTAACAGACCATTTTTCAATGGTTTCAAAAATAATGGTTTCAAGACCACAATTCCAACGAGTGAGTCCATAGATATATTTAATTAACATTTATGAGTTCAATATAACATAATAGTGAATTGTGATTTAATAGATTTTATTAATTGGTCAGTTAGTCAAGGTACAAGTGGTGCGTACCGAAAGTTAATGGTTTTGAAAAATGAGGTATCGAAACCTCATTTTCATAAACTGAGCTCATAAATATTATTATTGAATATTTATGGAGTTATAATATAAGTAGATTGAAGTTTGGTCTGAAAATTTTGATTATTTGATAGTTAATTAAGGAACAAGGACTAAATCACAAAAACTATAAAAATTAACTGGTATTTGGTTTTTATTATTAAAAGCTATAATAGATTAAAATTAATGGTCTTATGCGAAAATTTACCTTCTTAATTGTTAGTTTCCTATCATGATAAGCTTTAATTGAAATTTTTAATTAAGTTTTAATTAAATTAAAGTTAAAGTTAATAAAAGAAAGTGAAAAACAAAAAATAAAGTCATCTTTTTCATGTTTTATTTCCTCTCCATCGAATAGCCATGGTTGAGAGGTTTGAAGATTTGGCCAAACTATACTTCTTACATGTAAGCTAATTCTAGGCCTATTTTTTTTCGTAATTTCTATGTTTTTGGGACTGCTATATCTTAATCTAGCTAACCTATATCTCTATTTTCAAAGTTTTTAATGATTTTTAAAGTTTCCATTGATGAAAATTGAAGCTTTTGATGTTTAATAGTTTGATTATAAACTTAGACGTGTTTAAGGACTAATTTGTAAAGAAATTTTTGGTTAGTTTTGAGCTTAGGGACTAAAATGTAATAATGTAAATTTTGATATGAAATTTCTGAAACTTATGTATTTATAGGTTGTAAAGGGATGGAATTGAAATTTAATTATAAAATAAAGCTTGAATTTGAAAGATATAATAGTTTCAATTTTAAGGGTTAAAATGAATAAAATGTAAAAATTTAGGGAAATTGTGTAATATGAAATTAAAAGGTAAGATGCTTCAATTTGATTTTTATAAAGAATTTAGATAACTGGGGGAAAAAAGAAAATTTTGGATTAGCCCCTAACCTTTCTTCTTATTATTGTTTTCACCTAGTAAGCTTATACGGTATAATTATCTGATTTTATTTATTATTTGTTACTAAATTGTAAAGTGATTATGTTTGAATGTATATTTTAAATTGATTACAATTTGATAAAAAAAAGGTGAAAAAGGGCTGCATTGAAAAAAAGTGGTGAATATGGATAGGTATACAATATTGAACGATGGTAGTTTATTATACAAATCAGTAATTTATACAGGTTGATGTTAGAATGTTAAAATATATTTATCGTTATGATATCAAATGAACTAAATTAATGGTTTGTGATTATATCTTGAATTATGATTGGAACAGTACAAAAATTGAGCAATGGTTGTATTAAATGTTTCGATATGTTAAAAGAGGCTGGATGAATATAAGAATAGATACAACTAGCATTCCAATAGGTTTGGTTGTGCGTTTGAACAAGATATGTATAAAAGATGATAGAGAGTCAAAGATTTAATAGAGATATCACAGTTTACGAAGAACTTGTACATTTTTTGCAAATTATGAAGCTTTGTCTCTATAGAGATTTTTGTGTGGTGGAGGGATGATATGATACATGACACATAACAGTACCTTTGGGCTTTGGAATATGGTGTATTGGTGTGGTGTAATTCTCGCTATTTTGAGCTATTTGGTGTGGTGGAGGGATGATACGATATTGTGCCTACGAGTTTTGCAGTACGATACCTTGATGTGGTGTAGTTACCCTTGTATCTATATCTTATTGTTTAGTTCATCAGGTTAACTGTTAAAATAAAATATTTTGATTGACTTTATGAGTTGCTTGGAAATGATATGTTTGTATGACTCTTGAAATGTTAACTGATGAAATTGAATGAATGATGAATATGTGTTTAGAAGTTGTTTGGAAATGATATAAAATGAATGGAAACTTTATAGTTTATATGTATGAAACATTCGCTTTGGAAATATGACATGTGGTAACAGGGTTATATGTTTAAAAGAAAAAGGTATTTGATTATGTATGTGATGAGTTGAGAAGAATGTGTTTAAGAATTGATATGATCAAATGGTTAATTTGATTCATAGGTTTTATAGTTTTGACTGAATGATATTGTTATGTATCATATTGAATGGATTTGGGAAGATTATATGATTTGATTTGTGATATACTTACCTTGCTGTTGTAAAATGTCTTGACAAGAAAATGATTTAAACCAGTTAATTCTATTTGCTTAAATGTGAAGCTAATGTAAGAATATTGTTTATGTACCTATGAAATTACTAAGCATGGCAATGTTTACCCCGTTTTATTTTCCTATCTTCTATAATTGCATCTTTGCAGAACTTGGCTACTAGATCACTTCTAGGGCTCACACTATCAGCGTCTCTTTTGGTAGTCTTTTGTTCATCTTGGCTTAGTTATAAGTGGCATGTAATAGGTATAATGTATATATGTGCTTGATGTTGGACTTGTGAATTTCTCATTTTAGTATGTTTATATGGTCTTGTATGAAAGTGAGGTTAATGATGTTAATTTTTCTAAGTTGAATTATACTTGTGCATATGTGAAGTAAAGATAGATATGTCTAAATTGAATGTGTATTAATGTATTGAAATAATATTGTTACGATGAATATACAAGTAATGCATGAATGGTATGGTTGAATTGAATGGATAGAAATAGTTTTGTTATATTATGGTGCTAAATGAGGTATATTGGTCAGGCACTTTTAGGTTGAATTATTTTCTGTGTATGTAACACCCTAAAATTTTGAGAAGTTAATTGTGAGATTCTGTAGTAATTAATTTTTGTATATGTGGCTCTGTGTTCTGCTATTATGTTTAAGGTCTGGAGTTCGAGTTGCATTGTTAAAAGTTTTATTATTTTGAAACAACCCTTATCCATGCATTACATAGTTCAATGTAATATTATGTAAACCTGTGTCAAAAATGAGCCTGCTGGTTCACTAGTTAAGTTTCTCTATTCTATCTGGTCCCATGTTCGAGTCCCATCATATGCATTAGGACATATTTTTCTTGTTGTCGAAAATTCACTAGTGGTTAAGACAAAAGATTTTAAACTTTTTTTTTCCATTTATTTCCTTTTTAAGTTTTCCTTCTTTTTCCCTTCTCTTTTTCTTTTTCTTTTTTATATCGTTTGAACATGCTATTGTTGATTGTTGAACTTCTCATTTTGATTTGTTGTACGGGTCGGGTAAGTACATCTTCTGAGATGTCAATTCTGATAATTCGTTAAAAGTTCTACGAAACGATGGTGTCGTATCGTTGATAGTTTGCGTAATGGATGAATTCTCATTGTTAAACGATGTTGGTTCCTTATTTTAGGAATAGGTTGTGAAAGCAACGAATCTCAGGAGGATAATTCGAGTAATCACAGTTAATCTTTCGGTAAGCGTCGATTTAGTTAAAGGTTTTATGTCAAAGTTTTCGACATAAGTTTCTATGTATAATTATGCTTCATTGTCATTAAATTCAGTTGTTGAATGATTGGATGGTTGTTTTATGCTTCATAGACTCTCTATGTTCATATCACTTCAAAATATCTTTAGGTGCATACCGAAAACACTTAATTTTGGGAATTTTGAATGCCAAAAAAGTGGATGTCAACGCCGCATGGCCAAAAACATGGGCATGTGCCCAGGCCATGTGAGCCACACGGTCGTGTAACTCACTGTTCATCAAATTTGATCAACACGAGCAAGGGATACAGGCATGTGTCTAGGCCATGTGTCGCCATGTTAGTGTAGGGTTCACATGGGAAACGGACATGAATGTGTGTCTAGGCTATGTAACTCACTGTTTATTATTTAGGGCCACACGGGCAGGGGCATGGACGTGTGCCCAAGCTATGTGAACTACACGGGTAAGGACATGGACGTGTGTCTAGGTCGTGTAACTCACTGTTTGCGATTTAGAACCATACGGGCAAAGGACATATGCGTATGTCCAGGATGTGTGAGCCACATAGGTAAGGACATGGGTGTGTAGTCAGGCCGTGTGGCATATAAATATGATATGAATCTTGTTTCTGAGGACGTGAGTGTTGTCCAACATGAGCACTGACCTCCACAATGTATGAATGATCTGAATTTGATTGTATGAGGATTCTCTAATGCTCTAAGACTGATATATGCATGATATAAATGTATATGTATTGTGATGCTATTTCTGATACTTATCTATATTATCTATTTGCGAAATGAATTGGAATGACTGAACACACATTGTGGATATTTGTAATCTGTATTTGCATGGGTTGGGATATTGTGAAGAAGGAAGTAATATGCTCTAAATTAAAGCTTAAGCAATGATACATATAAATACAAATCTGGAGCTTTGTTGCATTTTGATCTAGCAGCTAGGTTGCATCTCTGTAAATGTGTCACATAGACACTCTATGGTGTGTAGAGTTGGTTGGGCATTTAACGTCTTTAACGGTGTGTTGGGATGGTCAAAGATGGTGTGTAGTGGACGAGGGTAGGAATAACTATATATGAATCTGATTTGTTCTTTATATGAAACTGAAACTGATTCTGCATATGTAGTTGATCTATTCTGTATCTGAGCTAAAATTGCTTCTGTTATCTAACCGAATCTTAGGATTTGGGAACTATCTTATATCTGTGTTTTAATTGAACAAACTTCTTTTACGCACTGATTTCACAACTCATTTCGTTGTTGATTGGATTTCAGGTGGCTCTCAGACTTAAATGGGTTGGCGTTGCGGGAGCTCAGTCAAACCCTTTTCTCTTTCCTTTAAATTTTACAATTAGTAATTTCAGTATTTTATGCTATTATGATGTTGGAAAGATTATGTAGTTAGTTAATTGTTGTGATGGATATAATATGTTGAATGGTTTCATTTTGACTGCGTTATAACTATGGTTTTCCTAATATCAATAATGTAACTCTCTGGACTTGGTCCAGACATTTAGGCTAGATTTAGGGTGTTACATTTAGTAGTATCAGAGCTAATTTTGTCAACACTCGGATTGTGTTTAAGCTCATAATGTGTGGCAAAGAGTAGTTAAGTGAAAATACGACATTTGAGTTAATTTGAAAATTGAAACATTAGTAAATGACCGAGCCTCCAATGTCGAACCTGTAAGTATTTCTGTTCTGCTATAATTGTTAACTGGAACACGGTATTACATGAACTGTTATCTGGTTAAATACGTAGATGTGAGCTAGTGAGATTATTCTATTGGAAACTTGAACTGATCTGTTGTAATATCCTGAATTAGGGCTTAATCGGAATAGTGGTTTTGTGACCACAAATCTGAGATAGAAATAATTATTTTATAATTATTTTGATGATTATGATATGATTGCATGATTGTGTGAAAATTTCGTGATGAAATTCTATGCCTAAAGTGCTTAAATTGAAAGTAGGGACTAAATCGAATAAGTTGCAAAACTTGCATTCTAGAAGTTTTTAGTATGAAATTGTTTTGGAATATTAATGAGGAGGTCTTAAATAGCAATTTGACCAATTTTAAGTTCATGGACAAAATTAGGACATGGAAGGAATTTTTGGAAAGTTTAGTAGTAAGGGTATTTTGGTCATTTAGTTATTAAAATGAATTAAAAATAAAATTAAAAGCCAATTTTTGTCCATCTTCTTCATTAGGCCGAAATTTCAAGGGTTCTCCATAGCTAGGGTTTGTTTCAAGCTTCCAAGCTCCATAGTAAGTGATTCTAAGCCCCGTTTTTAATGATTTTTACGTTTTTGAGATCCCGGTAACTCGATAAAGCTTATGTTAGCAATAATTCAACCTAGGGTTTATATTTGGAAAAATACCCATAGGTGAAATTTGTGTATTTTGATGTTTTATGATAGAATATGGGGTTTTAAATTATGTTAGACAACTTGTACTACTCGATTTTAAGCAAAAACGAGTAAAAGGGCTTAATCGGTAAAAATACCTAATAGTCACAAGTACATGTTAGAGTGAGAATTTGATGTTGCCATAGAAGAGAAAAGTGATCAGCATGTTGTAAAACATAAGAATAAGAATAAAATTTAATCCCGAGCCTAGGGGCAAAAATGTAAATATGCAAAAGTTTAGGGGTAAAATTGTAATTTTGCCAAAATTTGAGTTAAGGATTAATTTGATAATGTGAGTATTAAATAAGCTAAATGTGTTATTTTAGATCAAGAAAGACGTGGAATCGACCTCAATCGAGGAAAAGAAAAGATTGTGGACTAAATTGCAAAATCTTTGTATTTTGGTACCAAGGTAAGTTCATGTGTAAATAAAGTAGCATAATTGTTATTTTTAAGTTATTGATGTTAATTATATGTTATGCTGAATTTTATTATGAAATGCATGCTTTGTGGTTAATTTCAAATAATATGTAAATTATGTGAGCTACTTGTTAAATATAATTGTTACCGAGTATTGATTTCGGCATTCTACGGAAGACGCAAGGATAAGTGTTCGAGGAAAAAGCCCGTTTGAACCTTAGGAATAGATTAGGATACAAGTGACATGTCACTAGGATGGTTGAGCATCCGAACTCGTTGAGTTGAGTCCGAGTTCGTGAGATGTAACTAGGCATCCGAACTCGTTGAGTTGAGTCCGAGTTCGCTTATGGGCGGGTTACATGATTGCTTGATTGCATATATGGCACTTATGTGCAAGTTATCCATGTATCCGAATCATATTCCGATGTGTTAACGGGTAAAGTTCTACTCAAATGGAGGAATATTCGAGATGTAAAGAGACGTATTGGTAAGTGATATGAAATGGATATTTTGGACAGGTATGTATTTAACCCTCGGGTTGAGTATTGATACAACCACGATAAGGTAATAAGATGATGAAAAATGATTAAAAATGTGATATGTGTTTTAGTGATGCATGCTAATGTTGATTGGTATGACTGTTTGTTATGTTACTTATTATTTGCATATGAACTTACTAAGCATTTATGCTTACTCCCTCCTTCTTACTCATTGTAGTTTTGGACAAGCCAGCTCAGGAGTCGGGATAGGTCGAAGGCTCAGTCACACTATCCGGAAGACTTTTGGTAATGACTTGTAAATTTAAGTATGGCATGTATAGCAATATACCTTTTTGTGTAAATGATCTTATGGTATGGTGATGGAATGGTTGAGGAAATGCTCGATAATGATAAATTATGAAAATGATAAGTTTAGATTATGTTTGATGATAAGGAAAATTATTAAGATACTTAGTGCATAAAAACTCATAAGAGGGATGAAATTTGCCATAAACAGAATACTGCAGCAACACTGACGCGAGTTTGAAAATTTACTAAAAATCATATAAATTTAATTTGGTGATGGACTACATATAAAATTGAAGCTTATTATGTCTAGTTTCACATGAAACAAATGAAACAAGTAAAGGAATTATATGTTAGAAGATATTTGAATTTTAGTGAAACAGAGTCATAGCAGTTTCTGAATCCCCTGTTCCAACTTTAGAAATTCACCATAAATTGTAAAGATATAATTAGGTGGTGTATTTTATATTCTCATAATCCTTATTGAGTCTAGTTTCAGGAGAAATAAACCTCATAGTCATATGAATTTTTTACAGAGAGAAATATGGTTCGTAGTAAACAGAGGTCAGACCAGTCAAGTCCTGAAACAGGGGTAACTTCAACTAATAAACTGTACTAATTGGCCCTACAAAAAATTTTATAAAAAAATTAGTAGATAGGTATATGAGTCTAGATTCAGGGAAAATTTACGGATCTTGATTTCAAGTTTCGTAACTCGAGATATGATTTTTCTTGTGACTGTGATGCAAGTAGCTTAAAAGCTGTGAATGTAGAAATAAATAATCCAAAGTTCTAAATATGTTAAATTAAGCTTAGTAACACCTCATACTCGACTCCGGCGACGGTCTCGGGCGTGGGGACGTTACATCTGTACACTTTGACATTGTAGATAGGTTGCTAAAATGAATTTGTGCGGTAGTTATGGACGTAGAACTCGTGGGCTTTGAGGACACCGAGGGGGAGCTCGAGCAGAGTCAGCCTCTATGGGTAGTATGCCTAACCTAGAGACTAGCGAGATAGTTGGTACTCTCACTACTGAGATGGAGTCCCAAATTCTTATAACTGAGGATGACGCATTGTCCCAGGCTATGATTCGGGAATTGGAGAGGGTCACTAGGACCCATTTTGGATCTGGAGGCTGAGGGTCAGTTATTGAACGACTTTGGTCGAATGTGGCTGAATTATTTAAGGGTATATAGGAGTCAATCCTACTGTTACTGAGTATTGGCTTGAGGCTATCGAGATTATTATGACCGATCTTGATTGGACTCCCACTCAAAATTGAGGGTATTGTGTCCCTAATTGGGATTCATCTTATCAGTGGTGGTGACGATTGAGCAAGGTGTTCAGCCCACATAGTTTAACTGGGATTATTTCAAGAACACCTTCCAGAGTAAGTATGTAGGGGAAATTATATCGAGGCTTGCCAATACGAGTTTATAAGCCTAGCTCAGGGTGACCGATCTGTGGCTGAGTATGAAGCTGAGTTTCTGGGACTAAAAGGTATGCATGGGCTCTAGTAGAGTTTGGTTAGGATCATGAATGAGA